>NC_056732.1:79360722-79450722 GCF_019279795.1 Protopterus annectens | reverse complement strand
CAACACATTTTCTCATCGGTGCTTCTCTTTGTTAGAATAAAGATGCTTCAATTTCTTGTCTTATAGACTGAGGACTGCTATCTGCAGTGAGTATATCAATAATACAGCATAAAAGAAAAAAGGATTTCAACAATGGTAAGACAGTGCATTTCATATATTCTACTTAAGATGAGATATGGAGGTGGTTTGTCACAATCATACTGTTGGGTTTAAGCATCAGTCCGTGTGATTCATAAATTCTGGGAAAAAAATTGCAGTGGATTTGAATTTGTAATGTAATGTTTTCCTTTTCACTTAATCATCATGTCAGTAGCATTTTTTTTCAAACACTATTGCTCTAAATCATTTTCTTCATTGTGAAGAACATCTGATAGCTTATCGATGCAAATAAATCAACACTGTGTTCCAACATCTACTAATACATTTATGACTGAGCTTTATGATTCTGTTCACTTAAGACTGCATTATGTTCTTGAGGCTTTATTCTCTGACCTGTATGACTGTGTAAATTAGTGCAACTGCAAACATGCAAATTATTGTCTCTGACTGTATTGCACCCTCTAATGCGCTGTTCTTGAATCTGCACATAGTGAGTTCTCTGATTCTTATCCCTTATATCAAGCACATATCTTCTTAAGGGTGACAAGTCTTGGTCAAACTAGTATTCATCAAATCACAGCTTCACAAAAAGTTTACATCCACTCCCCTTTCATCGGCATATTGGAGCTTGCAGAAACAGAAGGGCAATTGAACTTGTCCTACAAATATAGGACCTGTGTTAAAATCCATCACCCGAGTTTCACTATATCAGGAGTCAGTGTATCTGATTCATTGAGTATAGCAATTTGCCAAACTGATATAGACCCTTTCGTAATAAGTTAGGCTGCTGAACTGACACAACTTGAAAGAATAAATTGCTCTTTTGGTGTTTATACACACAACACAGCTTAATCTGATTAAGTGGTTTCATTATATGCCCAGAATTAGTTAGTAGTGAGATGTTGGACCTGGAATCTCTCAAGCCCATTTATCTGAATGAACTTTCCACAATTATGCATCCTTGGGTGGCCCTAGTATTTGCTGTAAATGTGGTAAATAAACTATGTATGTATACCTTTTTAGTCAAGTGACTTTTCCATTGGTACAACAGTTGACTTTCAGAGGTCACTCAAGGAATTCTATATGTAGTCTCAACACACAGATCAACTGCATTCATAGTGCTTTCTGCCTTTTGTGGGTCAATTTGAATAATAGATATTATTAGAGTTTGTGCAGCCTAAAGCCTGTAGCTTTGTTTGCTTTAGTCACTTGCAAAACCAGTTCAGTTTCCTTCTTTGCAGACTTGTATGATTTAAAAATGTTTGCCTTGACCATATTTTATATACTCTCTATCTTTGCATAAATCCACAGCATTTAATATTTTAGGTCTATTTCCCTTTATAGCCTGCAAAGTGTTTGATTTTTTATTGTACCACAAACAGTTCTGTACCTTATAAATGAATCCTACATTCCTCTGTATATGGCCTTTACTGGATTCTTTAGCTCAGTTATAAACGCAGGTATAGTTTCTGTAGCATCCTATGTCCTTGCAAATGTTGAATAAATGGAAAGCTCTTTTGGGGCTCATAAGCATTAATCTCTAATTAATGCTGTTTTATCTTTCTGCTGTTCAAGAAAGGTGAAAAAAAAAACAAATACCTTCAAGGCTGTCTTCTCCAGCAGCATATAGAGATATGTTACACTGTGTCTTTTCAGGCTTCTTTCTTCTATTCACAGTGAGGACTAAATCAACATTTTGCATACCAACTTTCCAGTTTTCTGCGCCGCTGCCTTGTAATAAGAAAATTCCTGATATTAGCTGCTAGAGAATTTTTCCACTGCAAATTATATTTCAGTACTTCTAGATACACATTCTTAAAAACATAGATTTGTTCATTTCTACAGGTATTTTCCTTCACTCTGATACCATGTACCATCCGTATCCTTTAGCTTCTATGTAAATTCTATTAACATCACAGTGATTGAATTGCTAACACCACAATGCAGCATTAGGGGGATGTTGGACTCCTGATTGTATCATCCTTTGGATGATATGTTAAACTGAAGTCCCATCTGCTTGAATTGGTGATAGCTCAGGTGGATGTAAATGATCCCATAACACCCATTGAAAAAGATAAAGAAAGTTTCCCCTAAGAGTATAAATAACACCTTGGGTATTCCCTGAAAGAGACCAGTGGGACTAACCAGGTCAGCAAAGGATGAATAAATATATGTAGCATGTTGCAGGTTACAGGACCTCTCATATTGCAGCTGTAAGTACTGTTAGAACTGGTCCCAGAATTTAACACCCAAAGCTATACTTTCCTTAACATGAACGCTAGTGTTTTATTGAACCTTTTTATAAATCCTTCAGTCTGTGGATGGTAGATAAAAGTCTTCAACAATTTGACTGTTCAGTCTTAAAGCACTGACAGAACAATGCAGTACTCTTGAAATAAATGAAGTGCCTTAGTCAATAAGCATTTCTTTATGAATCTCTCCCCTGCAGAATAACATTATCAGTTCTCTTGTAATAGTCTGGGTATTAGCTTTGTAAAACATTACTACTTCTGGAAATTTTGTAGTATAGTCCATTATTGCTTGTATGCATTGCTGCCCATAGCTAGATTTTACTAGTGGCCACACAGTTTCCATAATAATGCATGCAAATGGCACCTCTGTGCTAGGCATTGTGATTAAGGATCTTATATCCAGGATGGGTGCAGGTTTCTGGCATTCTGAAAAAAAAAACACTCTTCTTTTTCTTTTATATTGACTGGCCAGTAAAATCTGTGTAATAAACCAAAACGCCAACCACCACACACAGGATGGAGTTGAAATCGAAAATTAACACACAAAAAATTAAAAAAACGTAGGGCACACCACACCAGTGTTCGAGAGGGAAACTGCTTTATTGCACAGAAAGATGACTGAGCACTTTCACCTTAACATCCCAGGCTTCATCAGAGTCATCATGCAAAACATCACTTCCTTTTTATATTAAAATCCTATGACATCACAAATAGCTAATTAACTGCTGCTTAAATTAAAATAAGTTTTGAACACCAAGAACCATTGAATGAATTATTAAAATGTCACTAAAAATCACATAATTAGCTCAACTGTTAATCACATACCAAATATAAAACCAAAATACAACAATAAGCAAATTGTCAAAAACAAGAAAAATAGTAATGCATGGTACAGTCATTCAGTATGTTGTTCAAACTTTAAAAGATTTTTGTTTTTTATAATTGATAGGGTTGAAATGAACAAAAGGGGTGGTAATTTTAAAACTGCTCTTGAGTTGTGTGAAACAAGGTGGCAAATGAGACTGAAAACCAAAAATTTCCCAGGGATCAATGACAACATTTTTATTGCCCTATTTTTGAAGCAGAGGTCTATTAACATCTAGATGTCAGGAAGGCGGTTTAAATACAATTTGCTTACCATTGTATTTTGGTTTTATATTTGGTGTGTGATTAACAGTTGAGCTAATTATGTGATTTTTAGTGACATTTTAATCATTCATTCAATTTTTCTTGGTGTTCAATACTTATTTTAATTTAGGCAGCAGTCAATTAGCTATTTGTGATGTCGTAGGATTTTAATATAAAAAGGAAGTGATGTTTTGTATGATGACTCTGATGAAGCCTGGGATGCGCAGGTGAAAGCGCTCAGTCATCTTTCTGTGCAATAAAGCAGTTTCCCTCTCGAACACTGGTGTGGTGTGCCCTACATTTTTTATTTTTTTTTTGTGTGTTAAATATGTGTAATAGTTTAGCCTTAGTTTAGTCTATCCTTACATAACCTCCTAAAATGTGACTCTTGGCTAGCTTCATTATTAGTGCTCTATAACATTTTGGCACTAGAAAATGATGCAGAATTCCTTCCCATTCTTTACTAATTCTATGTAAGAGGTAATATTTTAACTCAAAGCAGGAGTAAGAAGTAATGGGAAAGCACAGTTAAATGTCTTCCCCTGCAGCTTTGGTTGTATTCTCTTTTGTCCTACAGTATCATCCTCCTAATTTATCTTTTTAAAGTTTATGTGTCTTATCTTAAGTACATTAACTCCAAGTTACCATCTTCAGTAACTTGTCTTGATGTAGAAGGTTTAGTTTCATCTCCGAAAATACTGATACTATAGCTTCTTCTATGCCTTCATCTTCTGATTTACTGTCTCTGCTACTAGTACAAACCTTTTGAGTTCTCTTTTCTTTTTAGGTTGCTCATCCTCTGTCTTAATGTGAGTGGGCACCACCGTCTCACTTTCATTTCCTTCCCTGTGCAACCTTTTCTGTACTAAAAGTATGTCAGAATATCAGAATTATCTTCATTTTTTGTCTTCAGTTATTGATATCAGTGGTTTAGTTAGTTTTATTTGCCATCTCTGCTTAGCACTAGCAGACATAGACACTGAACTTTGTAGATGCTGTTCAGCTCATTTGTAGTGCTCACTTTGCTCTTACAATCTACACTTGGGTGCTTTCTTCTAATTATGTCTTATTTTTTATAGTAATGCTTCTTGTTAGTCTCTGTGTGGTGTTCAGTCCTGCACTGATTCTTACATCAGAGTTCTCTATCACTTCACCTTCATATCCTATCCTTATACATATCTCTTAGAGTTTTGGTATTCTGCAGTGCTAACCATTGAGGCATGTTTCTGATAACAGAAAGGATCCCTTTTACTGTCTTGCCACAATAAAATGTTGTCTTTTTTATGGTTTTACACCAACTTACTGCTCTTGATTTTGATTCTGGACTTCTATATGAGTCTCACTGTCTTGCTCCCCCATCATACCTCTCAACTGAATAGATTTTCACAGAATGTCCAGATTTATGCTTCATATTTCTGGTCTGTTTCTCATAAAATTGTGGTTTTCTGGTAAATCATTGACAAATCATTGATGGTTGAAGTTAGAAAATAATGACAGACATTTGAGTTATAGACTTTATACCCTTCAGAAAATGCATACTAAAGCAAAACTTATTATTCTATCAACTTTCTAAGTTTATAAGAACAACATTTAAAAAATGCTCCTATTTTTGGACCTTCGTCCCCCCATTATTTATGTCTTTGTCCAGATTTCTTGCTCTAAGAGGTTGAAAGGTATGCTCCCCATATTCGTATTCTGAATGGGTGTATCAAGCTGATGCTTTGTCTCTTTCTTTTCAAGTGTATGAGTCTGCCAATCTGTGCCTATAGATCCTTCCTCCTGACACATTTTCAGTAGTGCTTTAAAATGTGCAAATATTTTCTTAATATTACATCATAAGTCAAATCTGGGGTTACAGCCACAACATGTAACAGTTTTCCAAGAAATGTTCGAATGTCTACATTTGTGAGAGGAATTTGTTTTCTTTACTAACTCTTGAGAGCATTTAAAGGCACATTACCTGCTTTCTATATCATACATATTACAATGCACTTACACACACGCACACCAACACACACATGCATTAACACACATATGATCATATGATGTTTTTATTTTTTATATTTTTTCTATGTTTTTTAAAAGTGTGGTTTTTGCTTCATACTTCGTAGAAATCAAGTGCCTATATCTTTAAATATGTGATTCATATGATTGGTTAGTTGTGTAACAGGTAGTGTTGTAATTCTATTTAAATGTGGATGTTGTATGTTCTCACTTTTGATCTGAGGAAGCTATTTTATATAGTGAAAGTGCATATCAGTTTTACTATTAAATACGTTCATTCTATATGGTGGTTGTCTTACTCAGTCGTGTTTGTGTGTGTGTGTGTGTGTGTGTGTGTGTGTGCTTTTTTAGTATTTATCTTGGAATTATTTCACACCACACAATTAATTATTTGGGCTTTCTTTGCTTGTCTTGCTGTTTCCTATTTGAATAGGCCCATTGGAGCATGGCTGAAGGTTACATTCAGACTTTGGAGCTTGACTGTAACCCACAGAGATGGGTAATGAGTTCAACTAATGAAAGGTTGGTGAAGTTCCTCAAAATGGATAGTAGCCCACTTTTATTGGGAGATATACAGGAGGAAGTTAGCAACAATGATGGTGCTGGAGGTGAGTGAAGCTGTTTTATGAGAAGCTGAGGCATTTGGAGAAGGATTTGTTCAGTTTAAAACATATACAGCTACAGAGACTGAAAATTATTCCTAGGGGGTTCCGGGTGCTGAATATGCCTACTTACGGCACCTGATATCCAGATTTGCTAGCACAATAGCACCAAATTAATCCTGATACAAGTTTTAATTATTTGAGACTGCTGATTAAGTACTTTGAACCTAGAGAATGTGAACTTAGTACTCCTATTGAGAAACAACAATGACAGCTATATGATCTGCTGCCAGCAGACGATATTGATCTAGCACTTAGTAACATTATTGGTAGTGCCAGCACCTATGAACACAAGTTAATGAGTAACAGGGGAAAGAAACTGGCCAGAAATTTAGGTGACTTCAGAAATAACAATGTGTTCTCATGACCACGCACCTGTGGTACAGGACAAAAACCACCACCTGGTGATAAACAGCACCAACAATCCATTGAATCCTATATAAATAATGTCAGTGGTGAGACTGGTGATGTACATAGTCCAGCAGCACATAATTCAACAACCAGCAGCGCCTCTGTTTATGCTATACCTCCCAATAATGTGGATGGAACTTTGGGTATTAGAAGTGGTTTTGTGGCCACTGGCTCTAAGACAACAGAGAATTTGCAGATGCCAGTTGTCAGGAGGAACACCAATATGACTTCGGTGAAGCCGTTTTTTTCTCTACTCCTACCGATAAAGACAATGGATATGAGAACCAGTGGTTGGTCCAGGAGCAGAGCTCGAGGGAATTGGAAACATCAGAACAAAGGAATGGACAATATGTCCATAAAGAGAATGTGAACAGTACAAAATGTCCATTAGTATAGAATATTTCCAACAAGGTACTTTCTGATATTGAATGTTCACTACTTAATAGAGGATTGACTTTCATTCCGACCCATACAGCCAACCATGCAGATACTGTTATTGACTTACGGCTTTTTGCTAGACAACTTATGTTGAAACTGATATACAAAAGTGAAAGTAGTGCCACTAATACTATGACCTTTAAACATTCTAGCACTTTTATACCTACAAACCACCCAGTTTTAGATGTGTATTTGAAGTTGTGTGAACAAAATTTTTCAGATTTATTTCTTGATAATAACAGAAGATATGGTTTTAATAATTTCACTTTTGCAGAGCATCAGGCACCAAACCAATTAATGAGTGATGATTCAATAGCTATTAGACCAGCAGATAAAGGTGGTTTAATTGTTGTTATAAATTCTGATTATTATTTTAAAATGATGCCGGATATGTTGAATGATTCTAGTATGTATATTAACATTTCTCAAACTGATGTTTAAGTATGATATCCAGTTTTAGGGCTTCATTGTACAATACTTGTATTGAGGGGGCAATAACTGAAGATTTGTATAAGTATTTTTTTAGAGAAACAACATTGGCTCCATCTTTCCAAGAATTACCTAAGATTCATAATAATCTGTTGATTACCCTTTTAGACCCATTGTTGCGGAATCAGGGTGGCTCACTGAGCCACTCTCTAGTTATGTTGAAAAGTTGCTACTTCCCATATTGTTTAGTTTAGTCTGAATAAACTTTGTCTTTTTATCCGGACTGAGCATTCAGATAAATTTCATGGTTTTTGGGACTTGTTCGTGGTTTTCTGATTTTTTTGAATGATCTATATATGTTTAGCAAGAGTGGTTTATATGTTGAGGGATGTATGTTAGTGACCTTAGATGTCAGATCAGTTTTCACAGTAATTCCAAATGAACAAGGAATCATGATGGTAAAGAACTTTTTATCACACTACAGTAGCTACAACCATGCTCGTATTGAGTTGATTATTTACTTGATATGATTCTGAAACATGATGTCTTTGTTTTCGATGAACAACTTTTTCATCAGTGTTCTGGCATAGCTATGGGCACTCCGTGTGCCAATACCTACGCCAATGCAGTTCTAGCATGGTGGGAGACACAATTTGTTATGAAATCAGAATGCTGGGGTATATGTATTCCCTTCTTTAGAAGGTTTGTGGATGACCTGTTTCTGATATGGTGTGGTACTGAGCAAGGTTTGCATGAATTCCTGGAATATTTACATAGTACAACCTCATTTTTGGAGTTTACTATGAAGTCATCTCTTTGTGAGCTTGACTTTCTTGATGTAAAGGTGTTTAAGACTCAGGGCAATAAATTTTCAACTAGTCTGTTTATAAAGCAATGTTATCATTCTGCTTATGTACATCGGAAGAGTATGCACCCCTCACATATATTTCAAAATATTATTAAGGGGCAAGCCATAAGGGCATTGTGACTCCACATTGATGAAATTGATTTTGAGAATAGTATGTGTGAAGAAATAGAGAAGGGTATTAAGGAAACCACTATGCTAAGGAATGATAGGCTGTGCTTTTCTTTGCTACACCAATAACAAATAATATTAGGAGTACTAGGGTCAGCAGTACAGTGGGAGTTCCCCTCACTTTCAGTAGTGATATAAATGCACTTAGGAACATCATTTCTAAGAATTGGCATATTTTACTTATGGCTCCCTCTATATATGAGATAGTTGGGGGTGCCCTACTTTCTATTACAGGAATAAGAAGAACCTGAAAAGGCTACTTTGTTACCTGAAAAGACACCAAAAAAGGCATTTTGGTTTAGGTATCCATAAATACAGAAAGTGTAATTTTTGTGATTTTCTAAGTACTGATGGAACATTTTTTCATCCTGATATGGGGCGAGAGTTTCATTTCTCTGTTTCAGCTGACTGCAATACCATCAATGTGGTGTACCTCACTTTTTGTGAGGCATGCTTTTCATTTTATGTTGACAAAATAAACCGCAAATTTAAAGAAAGGGTCAGAGACCATCTTTATTGTATACATAAGAGGAACATGTCCAATGCCCTAGGAAAACATGTTAATACATTTGGAGCTAGCCACACTTTTAAGTTTATAATTATAGATGTGGTGGACACTGACATTAGAATGGGGGATGTAGAAAATGAGACTGAGTTAAGGGAGATTAGATGGATAATCTCACTGTAGTCTCATAAGGACCATGGATTAAATGAACATATTCCTTTACATCTGGTTTTAAAATCTAGGGGTTTGAGGAAAAATTTATTTTTGCACATTTATATGGTGTTTTTATGTTTTTATATTTTTTCTTTTATATATTTTTTAAAAGTGTGTTTTTTGTTTCATGCTTTATAAACATCAAGTGCTTGTATCTTTAAATATGTGATTTCTATGATTAGTTAGTTGTGTAACATTTAGTGAAGTAATTCTATTTAAATGTGGATGTTGTATATTCTCACTTTTGGTCTGAAGAAGCTATTTTATATAGCAAAAGCACTAAATACTTTTACCATTAAATACATTAATTTTTACATTGTGATTGACTTACTCGGTCATGTTTCCGTGTGTGTGTGTGTGTGTGTGTGTGTGTGTGTGTGTGTGTGTGTGTGTGTGTGTGTGTGTGCTTTTTTGTTGTTTATCTTGGATTTATTTCACACCACACAGTTAATACGTTGGGCTTTCTTTTCTTGTTTTACACATGAATAGGGATATTTTTAACTGAATCTCACTTCATTGAATCACAAATCACTGAAACAAACACTGAAAACACATTTCATTGGAAAGCCATTTCACAGAAAACTTAATTAAGTCTAATGTATCTTAATTTTTTTTTTTTGCAGGGGGACAAGCCCCTCTGTGCTCTCATGTGGGGGCTTTGCCCCCCTCACACTGCATACTTAAATATACTAAGTCCATGGTCATATGACCACAGAGAAAAGAGAAAAAAAAAGCACACAGTGAATCATCGCTCATAGGTTCATAGGTGTATACTAGGCAAATGACCACTTGGGTCTTTAAAAGCTTAGCCATGCTATCCAAATGTACCACTGAATTATTGTGCCTTAGAAGTTATTTTAAGGAGTGTATGTTAATTAGAGCGTGATTTAATGTCTGCCTCTGCCATCAGAGACATAGGTGTCAGACCAGGCGTGAATTTTTAATTTCCTATTCACTGGATCACGTTGAGCTTGAATAGGGTTAGGGAAGGGCTCTGCTTCACATGGATGTGAAGCCTACTGCAGAGACTGGGGATTCTTTTTGAGGTTTTAGACATCGCTAAAATTGATGTTATGCCTAGGACACTATCTTCACTTCAAAATTTGCTTTGTTGGACTTAATTAGTTGTCTTAGTTGTCTATTAATTAGTTGTGCATTGATAGTGCACAAACACAAATTGCACTATGATTTTCTATAGGCTTCTACAGTTTTCTATGAACTGTGATTCAGTGAAATGTGATTTCAGTGAAATGAATTTTCAGTGGATTTTGGTCATTAATTTGTGATTCAATGAAATGAGATTCCATGAAAAGTTGTGCTACCATATATTTATATCTATATATCTATGTCTCTCTCACTCTATATATATATATATATATATATATATATATATATATATATATATATATATATATATATATATATATATATATATATATATATATATATATATATATATATATATATCTATATATCTATATATATATATATATATATAAATATATCTATATATATATATATATATATATATATATATATATATAGATATATATGGAGAGAGTGCTTCTATGTTGAATTGTTGATTTACACTTACCTGATGATTCAATACACTGAAACTATTAAACTGAACTGGCACCTACCAACCCTCCACATCAAAAATAAAAAAATATTTTTTTTCTTCTGGGGGTAAGATATCCTGCCATCTTATATAAACTAACTCCAAGATTATGCAACAGTGAGGAAAAAGAGCTGCAAATCACACTGTGAAACTAAATCTAAGAAGCTGCTGGAAAGTTAACGGAGAAAGCTAATGCAGAGATAGCCAACAGAAAGATCCCTTGCAAAAAGACACGACATGCACTATAAAATATGAGGTACAGATCTCCCCCCAAAAATCTGGCATGGCACCAACTGGAAAATAAGTTTCATCACATTAACTGGATTTCCTCGTTAAAAGAATATTGGATTATTTTAAAACTGGCGCCATTCTTAACATCAGTATGCATTCAGTCAACTATCTACATGCATCGATGTATCAATGTTATAAACTTTGATGAAATGCAGCCACTATAATTTTTGACTATGTCCATATCAGTGTAAAAAATGGTACTGTGTATATATATATATATATATATATATATATATATATATATATATATATATATATATATATATATTTATATATATATACATACACACACACACACACACACACACACACACACACACGGACACACAAACACACAATTCCACACATTTGTATATCTATATCTATATCTATTTCTGTATATAGAAATATATATATAGACATAGATATATGTTGCCCTAAGGCCTGTTTGGGAAGAGGCCCTATTGTGACAAGGTTCAAGTAAACCAAGAGAAACAACTTGTATATCATTGGTCCTACTTTTTATCCCATACTTTTCCATTCCTGCTGTTGCTGCTGTTTGCTCTATATCCAGCATCACCAGGCTTTCCTTTCTTAGGTAGAGTGGGGTAAGGTCGAAGTACTAAGGACTGTTAATTAACAACAAGTCCATAGCTGAGCAAATAGATTCTGTTATAAATGTCCTTCCTCTAGTACTTGCCCGCTGCACATTTGAGGACTACAGTGCTTGTACTCTCTGCCAATCAATGCTGTAATGTCATGTCTAATTTGTACTGGAGATGGTGAGATGCCCCTTACCATTCCCAGAAGGTTCAGCTGACCCCTAGCCACTAAATGCTGTCTGCCCTAATATATCATTAAGAAACCAGAGGATTTTTGCAGATGTTTGTCTGCAGTGATATAGATATACAGCCTGCTTCTATGTCATTCATGGAATATTTGTAACTGCATGGACCAAAACGACATTTGAGCAAACTGAATAGTAATTTATACTAACAACGCAAGAAGCAGTCTATTTTATCTGTGTACTCCACTGAAATAAATATTTTGCTCTGAGGAATGAATTGCCACAACATTATAGCAATAACCCACGCCTGGGTGTGGGTAATGCTGGATTTACCCACGGTTGGCGTGGTTTGGTCCCGAGGGCGAAGCCCGAGGGACCAAACAAAGCCAACCGTGGGTAAATACAGCATTACCCACACCCAGAAGTGGGTTATTGCTATTATACCATGACATTATTTAAGAAAAGAAACTATTACTTTTCTTAAATAATGGCATAGCATAATGCCTGTTTACTGCCCTTCCGCAGATGTCTGGCATCCGGCAGTTCTGATGTACTGCGCGCCTGCGCAGTACATCAGAGTTGAGCAAAAGCGGAGAAAGCAAGGTCTCCGTTGCTTTTTACTGTTTCGCCATGTTCAATGGGTTTACCATAGCGAAACAGTTTAAAATAAGCAGCGGAGATGTCCGTTGCTTATTTTAGAGCTCTTTCGCTATCTTAAACCCATTTAACATAGCGAAACAGTAAAAAGCAACGGAGATCTTGCTTTCTCCATTGCTTTTTTAAAACCTGTCTCGCTATGTTAAATGGGTTTAGCATAGCGAGACAGCTTTAAAATAAGCAACGGAGATCTCCGTTGCTTATTTTAAAGCTGTCTCGCTATGTTAAACCCATTTAACATAGCGAGACAGTGTTTTAAAGGTAGAGTTATACTAATGGAAAAAAGTCCGGGCGACCGGACCTTTTTCCATTAGTATAACTCGATTTACAATGTGCACGCTGGCCAATCAGCGTGCACGTTTTGGGGGGGGTCATGGTATAATATGCATTCCTCTACAAATGTGCATCATAAACTGCTCAATTGATAACTGCAGTGACACATGTAGTACCCAGCTTTTCCAGTTATGATAGCCTCATTTGTTTTCACCGGCATTATCTTTACTATCAACATAGCGGACGGAACAGCTAAGATGCCACCTGTAAGATTATCTTTAGTTTAACTAGGAAGTAATGAAGATTCTGTTACTTTACTTTTGCATGTCTGTTTTAAGAACTCTGCAGTTACATTGAACATGAAACCATGTGGTCTAGAGTGAAATTATAACCTGATAGTCAATAAAATGTCCACTTTTTTCTGAATTCACTGGTTCCTCACAAATTCTGAAACCAAGGCCTCCACATACCAGGAATAAAGTGTTTGATGAAGTAATTTTTCATCTGTTATTAGTTTATTCACTTTCACAGCTGGTTGTTTTCCAAGCATTCCATTAGCAATATGATAGCATGAAAATAGCTGAGTATGTGAATAAACTGCATTTATTTTCCAAATGAACTTTTGTGATGTTTAAATTAACATTATTTTTATATATAAAAATAAGAAAGAAAATGACAGAAGGTGTGCAGTGGTCAATGAGTCCACACAAATGCTACAAGTTACCCATATGCATATTTCTAAAAGCACTACAGATTTCTTTGATTTATAAAAAAAAAATCACATAATGGACACTTGCATTAATATGATCTTTTCAATGTGTTACAGAGGCACTGTTAAATATTTACAAGTATAACATATAATGTCTGTATGTGTAGAGCTTTAATTCTGCTTATCACATTTATAATCAGCACTGTGTTTATTACACATTATCACTGGAAAACTAAGAATGTAGCAGTCTGCTATAAATTTGGCTGACATGCTGACAGTCTCAGCTCATTTTATTCTGGAAAGTAACTGTCTATTAAGGGAATGTGACAATAATACAGTCACCTCTAATACTCTTAATGTTGCTTTGTGAAATTGCACATATCAATATCAGATTTACAGATATGCCATAGCAATATATCATTGAGTAGTTTCTTTAGTCAAGTACACTTAAAATGTTTTATGCTTCTTTTATTGCAAATAAATCAAGTATAGCTTCTTGCTCTGGAAGTGTTGAACCTCTGTTAGCATTTTAAGTGTAAAAGACTGAGGGCGAATAACGTTGGACTGAATACTTCAGACTAATAAAACAAAATAAACAAACAGAAGGTCCAGCAACTCCTTCTTCCCTAAACCCATAAAAACACTATGCTATGAAATAGAAAAGCACACAGATTTCACATTTATGATAAAGTATTCATAACAGTATGCAGACATGATAAAATAGGTTGGTTTATTTAAGATTAATTGCTTATTAAACATGTTAATTGTGTAAATTAAAATCAAAAGGCATG
This sequence comes from Protopterus annectens, assembly GCF_019279795.1. Taxonomy (NCBI): domain Eukaryota; kingdom Metazoa; phylum Chordata; order Ceratodontiformes; family Protopteridae; genus Protopterus; species Protopterus annectens. Next base: position 79,436,440 of record NC_056732.1, on the reverse strand, counting down.
TTATCCCAAGCATAATACTCCTACATTGTTTCATCGGGATACTGCTGAAGTTTCTTTACGTATACTGCATTCAGTAATTTTTCATTCAGATCACAATGGGCATGGGCATTTAACAGGCTTTGTTACAAGGAGTCCTGCTCTAATTAGCATTCATTTCAGAAGCCCTTACATGATTTATTTATTTGATCATGCCTGTTAGCCAGCTGAGTGGAACTTGTTTTCCTTGGGGACTTAGGGAGAAGAATTCAGTGCAGATTACAAATCACAGATAAATAAGTAGCCCACAACAATTACTTAGCCATAGGTTTCATGACATCAATAAGACAGTTTATTTGTATCACATACAGGTAAGCACAGAATTAGTTTAGAAAGGTGTTGTATTGTACATCTGAGTGGGATGAAACCAAATAAATCTGCTTCAGATTAGTTGCAAAGGAGAGGACTTTTAGACATAAAACGAGCTATAAAGCTGCCTTTAAGTTAGTACTGTATCCTTAGCCTCCAGGTTTGGAAACCATTGGCCATCCAGCCAGACTGTGTAGTAAAGTCACCACTTTCTGAAGTCCACTGCACCCTCTTTGGAGGAAGGTTTGGAGTATTTCATACCAATTAGTCTGCTGTCTCATCATCATGATCCCCATTTTCTACTTGGAGTTGGGGTACTGCTTAACTGTTGCCATCTCTGTCTCTCTCTCTCTCTCTCTCTTTATATATATTCATTTCCACTCTCCTACCTTCTTCAACAGTCATGCCTGATTGTTGCAGGTCTTCTCTCACATAATCTTTCCATCTCTTTGCTGGGCACCCTCTTTCATCTCTTCCTGTCTGAGCCAAATCTTCTTCACCAGATAGTATTTTGCTTTCCTGCACCTGAGCCCAAACCACAATAATTTGTTCTTTTAGACATTCTCTGCAATTGGAGCTGTTTGGCAATCTGCTTTGATATCCTCATTTCTTCATCTGTCTTGTAGTGTGCATCCTACTTCCCATCCCAGGCGCTTTATCTCCATCACCTCTAGCTTCCTCAACTGATCTGCCTTCACTGACCAGGTTTCTGTACTATACAGTAGTACTGGATGCACAACTGTTTTGTACGCCTTACTTTTTACCTCCTTTGGCTTTCTTCTGTCATTCACTACCACTGACACTCTGGGCCAAGTTGGCTACAGCCACTCTGATTCTAGGTTTGACTTCTTCATTCCAACTTCCCTTCTCCTCAACCACCCCTACAAGGTACTTGAAGCTATTAACCTGTTACACTATTTTCCCTTCTATCTCAGTTCTCAGCTTCTTCTGATTTCCTCCATTTGCTGCCATTGCAATTGTTTTATCTGTACTCAGTTTCATCCCATGGTGTCTGTACTGGATGGAATATCAGTGTAGCTACTGAGAGAAGCAACTAAACACCCACCACTTTAATCCCCTCTAAAAGGTAAAAGTAAAATAAATCTACTATCTAAATTTAAGAGAGACCTGTTGCCACTCATATCTGCTCCTGCACTCTTCTCTAGCAAGTTAAATTATCACAGTTATGTATTTCACAACAGCCTACCAAAGGTAGATTAAACTGCATCTAAACCACTCAGTGCAAACATATACATGGGGTGTAAATACAGAGTATTGACCAAAGGCATCTCCTCTGACTTGTACCAGTAAAGAGAGAGAGAGTGGAACACCAAAGAGTATAAATTAAACAAAGGAATAATTCTAAAAGAAGGTAAAAAGTTTATTTTTTAAATATTGCCATACACCATGGCAGTGGCAGGGTTGAGGATAATTCATACCATCAGGGATGGACTGCAGTCTGGTCATTCAGGTACCCTCATGACCAAATGATGCTTCCAAAAAATACATAGATACATACACACAGACGCACATACATATATATGTATATGTATGAATATTAAGGTTTTATTGGAATTAAACAAAATGCAGGTTCTTCACAGAAAATTAGTTATACAACAGCGACAAAACTCAGAGTACCCTAAATCTAAATCAGTGGAACAGGGATGCATTCTCTCTCTCAATAAGTCTCTTTCTGAGCTTCCCAACAGCTTTTTTAATCTAATTTTACTAAGGCAGGAAAACTGTACAAGATCCTTCTATTTTTATTCCAGTCTGCCTTTGTTCAGTACTGCATCACTCAGAACTGCTACTCTGGATACCAAATATCCCTCCAAGAAGGGACAATGACTCTGACTTGGCTAACTTAAGCCTTCAGTTTTAGAAGCCACTAATTGGCATCAGTCACCACAAATCACCCCAAAATGAACGAGGACCTCTTTATCTAATACAGCAGTTCCTGCCTTTCTAAAAAAAAACTTTTTAACTAAAGCTCAGTTGACACAACAGTTTTATATACTCATTCAATGTTTACAATACTTATTTTTATTACATCCATTTGTCTTTACTTTAACATATCCTTCTTTAAGAACCACCACGCCTTGCTGCAATATCTGTCTATATCCCCTTAACAAATTATACTAACTAGACTTGAATTTAAACCAAAATTTAACATTATTGGGGGCCTTCCATAAAAGTAGTGTTGGTAGGATGGATAGCAGAAATGAGAGTCAATCAAATAATTGTTCAGGAGAGCATAAAGTGTTCACTGAGCTAACGGGATCAGTTGCACAGTCTCTCAGGTTAGGTTAGGGACACCTGCAGGATAAGAATGTTATATCAAAACTGGGGGAAATAAATATTTGTTTAGCCCAAAGATAAATCACAAAATCAAGAGAGTTTGTAAATTTTGCCTAGAGGTGTTTGCACCAGTATATTTTAATACTGACTGCAGCAGCTGCTACTTGCAGGCAGTGCAGATAGGGGGAGAGGAGTTACTGGAATCATGCCTTTTGGACTTTTATGAAATTTGACTATTTTAAGACAAACAAGACAATTCTTAACTGACCTTCTACATACACCAATGAAATTGACTCTTGATATGTATTCTTTGTGTCTGGTCACTGTGACAGTAGGAGGTACTGCCAGCACAGCTAGCAGGAATTTTGTAAATAATTATATGTCATTTGTGAATATCAAATTGATTTATACAAGATGCTGGTGTTACAAATGTATTAGAACTGTATGTCATGTGTATATCAAACTGATTTGTGCAGACGTTTGTGTTGAAAAGGTATTTGTAAAGTGCTTGTGTTTGAAATATATCCACAGTGTACCCTACTGGAGAGGACAGAAATGTACATGCTCTGTGTAAGTGTTTAAATGTATATGTTTTAACAGAGGAAAATGGAAATCAGGAGGTTAACCTCAGTCCAGCAAACTTTAAAATATTTCTGAAATTAAATCCCTTTATGCACTAGGCCATAACGATGTTACCTCACAGGTTTCAATGCAGCCATATACACCAAGTCTGTACTAGGAAGCTTTCTGTATTGTCTTTTGGATTAACTAATTACTACTCTGGAAGTGTGGAGATATGCAATTGGTTTATGTCTTACAGCAACTGCCACAGATCTGAGCAAAAGCCCTTGTGTGTGTATTTTTACAGGTAGGTGCTGCCTTCACTGACCAGGTTTCTGTACTAAGTCCTGTATTAAGTCCTGCCTGCTTCCAGCAATGGGGGTTTGCATTGGAGCTAGAAGTTAGATGACCAGAAGTGATGTCATTCTGCAAGCTTTCCCAGAGGTAATATTTTCTATATCTTTTGAGAAGTCTCTTAGTGAGACAGGCAATTCTGTATTCTGTCTTGGACATGACAACAAGAAGGACCATTCACCACATCAACTGCCTTGCTCCATTACGTAAGTAGGGAATAGTATAATTCTCTTAGATTCAGTCAAGAATATAGTGAAGCTTAGTTTAGATTTTCTTTTTCTTTATTTGTCTGAGCTTGTCCTTCGATGTTATTTTAAATACTTCCTGTGATTTTTGAACTCTGATGTCACTGTGAATATCTACTTATTTCTTTTGTTCTTTTATTATTTATTATTAAATATTTTTAAACCTGTCATTGTGGTTGATCTTTGTAGAGATATTTAAGTTTTGAGAGTCTTTACATATATATTTGGTGACACTGTGTGGGCCACTCATAATAGAATTTCTCTTGGTGAAACTATCATTTGTATTACTATTAATTTCACCCAGTATATTGGAAAACCTTGTAAAGGCGATAATGTACCAAAAACCAAAAACTGAGTACTAAATAGTATCAATTGATTCTATAGAATATGGATAGAAATTCAATGGGTCTTAATTCAAGAATTTTAAAATTTATTTTTGTATTTACCTTTATTATTGTATTATATATTTTTTACTAATCTTCATTAATATATTTCTTAACTAAAGTGAAAGTATATTTATGTATATGATAAATGCTATATAACAAGTATTCAACAACAAGTGGTTAATAATTTATTTGATGTAAATCAGTAGGGTATATAAGAAAGTTTTTAAACGTAATTTTGGTGATATCTTTTTAAATTTAATTAATTAATGATGATGTCACGATTGTTTAGTATAAAAATGGAGTTAATTGGTGCTTTTGTTTTATTTCTGAAGAAGTCTCTATTGGAGATGAAAGTGCTAAAATGGATTATTAAAGTGTTTGCATTTTTTTCGTATTGTGTTTTTCGTCAGTACAAGTTTCTATTACACTAGTGGTTCCGTACAAGATTTCAGCTACTTTTTTGTTTTAGTACCCTTGTAAAGACCTTAAAGTAGCTGGTGAGGGGTTCTGGTGGCAGTGATAACTACCTTATAGTCTGGGCAGAAGGGGGCATAGCTAGTAAACCTGTGCCAGCCTTTCCTAGGTGTGTGTGTGTGTGTGTGTGTGTGTGTGTGTGTGTGTGTGTGTGTGTGTGTGTGTGTGTGTGTGTGTGTGTGTGCGTGTGTGCGTGTGTGTGTGCAAATCAAATCTGAAAGAGTGTGTGTGTCAGCTACTTGGGCAGGGACACAAAGCACTGGCTGGACTGAGAGAGTATTGGAGGACTTGGCTTGGAACCTTGGCTAAGGACTCAACTCTATAAGGGTCTATATTATAAGCATGAAAAGACTAAACCACAAACGTTCACATGAGCGAAAATGCCGGGAATTGAAAGTGTGATTGTGAGGTTGTGTTACAGAGAGGAGTGGGATATTTGCCCTTTCCTCACTGTAATGCAACCTCGAAGTTAGAATATGTAGTTAGCGGGGTGAGGGTTGGGGGCACAGCCCCCCACAATAGCAAGTTCGATTACTGGCATTTTCGCTCATGTGAGCGTTCGCGGTTTAGTCTTTTCATGCTTATAATATAGACCCCTATATAGCTCTACCAGTGAGGAGTCTTACAGGGATCTTCTGTGCTCCCCGTGTGCTCTTTAGGGAAATTTGCACTTGATTGTGCTTGATGCAGAGATCTGCATCTGGAAATACTGTGTGTGTACCTGCTATCCTCCTAGTGAACGTCCCCCACTGGTGCCAGTGGTGAGGATTGAGGCGCCTTGATTACTAGCCCAGAGGTGGAAGGTCATCACAGTCGCAAATCAGGGATTTGCAAGCCTCACAAAAGGTTTCTTTAGGGTAGTACTGTTATTAGCCGCAGAGGTTATAACAAGGCATTGGAAGTCACAGGCTGTCCTGCACTCAGAAGAATTGCTACAGTTGATATGTGAGTTTGTCAATGTTGAAGAAAAGTTATCACACAAAAAGTCAAGGCAGATGCTTTTAAATAAAGGATGCCTTAGTGCCAACACCTACATTACAGAACATGAGGCTCTGTATTGACCTACATAACAGATGAATGTCATCACATAATCTTGGTAGTCAAGGACTTAAATATAAACTGTGACCCCATGTGCAAAATGGGAAAAGGGGTCGAGGATGGATGGATGGATAACACTATTGTCACTCTAAGTTGCCCTTTCTTCACTAATTATAATATCAGGGAAATTATGCACTCTCCTGTATGTCCAAGTCATTACATAAGTAACCATTTTACTGCTGACAGGCTGCTAATCACTGTCACTTTCTACCACCACAAACAAGTTTTGCCACCACTCATGGATTATCGCAACTGTATCACTTCCACTTTGTTTTTGCTACAGTCCAAATACCCCACTAAACTAATAATCTTTCACACCTTTCACATGAACTCTACCATACTGCTATTACATCAATCAGTTTACATGGACTGATCTTCTGTGGCAAGCCAGCCAGCCAGCCAGACTGACAACAAGACTACCCTATGGTACTTTTTGGACATATTATTAACTCTGCAGGATAATATTTCCCTTCTAAAAAAAAAAGAAGGAGAAAATGCCGCCTCCACTCCCTGGTTTATTTTTTAACTAAAATATGAATTATATAAAAGGAACATTATTTGGTACCATGGCAAAGTAAATTCAGGCCCACAAATCTGGGAGCGCTATGGCTTCCTTAGGAATTGATGTAAAAAATTAAATCTTCAGAATGTAAACAGATCCATTATAGTCTGTGTAATCTATAAGGTATTATTTGTATGTTAATTCTGAGTTCCCCAATGTTCTGATGGGTGGCACAGTGGTGTAGTAAGTCATATTGTCACCTCACAGCAAGAGGTTCATTAGTTTGCTTCTTAGCTAGACTGCCTTCTTAGTGGATGCACAATGTAGGAATTATATTACATTCTTATTTAACTAAGTTTGTGGTATCTTTAGATTCCTGCATCAAAGATTCTTTTGAATTTTTAGAAAAAAAAATAAAGACAGTAGTATGGGGTGAAGACTTTTATTGGATTACCTTAGATGTGAGAAGTTTGTACATGAATATAAAACACTCAGTAGGTTTGGAGGCTTTAAAATTTTTGGGGGGTGAAAGTCTGCTTTCATCCTACATTATTGAGTTAATTTATTTTAGTTTAGGTAATAATTTTTTTGAGCTTAATCAGGTGATTTACCAACAGATCCAAGGAACAGCCATGGGAGCTCCTTTTGCTCCCATGTATGCTAACCTGGTTATGGGCCTGTTTGAGGTAGTTTTTATGTATAGCTTAAAATTCTTTAGAGAACATGTTCTTTTATAGTATAGATTTATTGACGATTTAATTTTTTTGTGTAAAGGGGGTAAAACACAGGTACAAGAATTTTTAGATTCATTTAATATAAATCATTTTGGCCTCCAAGTCGAAGGGCTGCAGAGTGGTGACGCTGTCGTCTTTTTGGATTTAGTCCTAAAAGGACAGATGAATGGTCAAATAAGTACAAGCATACACAGAAAGTTTGATGATGGTGGTCATTTTTTGGATGGCCATAGTTGGCATCTGGCCATGTACTCAATTCTCTTCCATATGGAGAACTTGTCAGAGTTTGTAGATTATGTAGTGAACCAGAAGTTTTAGAGAAAGAAATAATAAATGGCTGTAAAATGTTTAAACAAAGAGGGTATAGTATGTAAATTATTGAAGGAGCTTTGAATAAATTATGTGAGAGAGTTAAGAAGGCACATATAAAGTGCTATGGAGATAAAAATAAAAACAAAAATAAAAGTATGCTTTATAATTGTGATGCTAATAACACGAAAAAAGTATATTTTGTTCCAGCTTTTAATGTACCGTCTAATGAAATAATAGAATGTATTAGAGAATTTTGGCCTTTTCTTGTGGAAAGTAGATATAAAGTTGTTAATTTAAGTGAAAACCCTCTGATTTCCTTTAAAAGAGGCGGTAACTTGAGAGACATGTTAGTACATGGAACTTTCTCCATGCCCAAGGAAAATCTTAGTAATAATATTAGTAGGCTAGGTACTTGAGCATGTGGAAGTTGTTCAGTTTGTCCGTTTATAGTTAGATCTTTTGATAAAATAAATGGTTTAAGATTGGGTGTGGTCTATGCTTTAAGATTTTCCTGAACTTTTTTATATTGATGAGAATAAGAGGGGTTTTAAAATTAGATTGCAGGAGCATATTAGAGATATTAGGAATAATAAAATAAAAAGCCCCATTGCATGTCATTTTAATTCAGTTAATGGGGGAGTTTATACATGCTTGTGAGCATGTATTTTGGAACATATGCAAGCCATTGGTGTCAATAATTTGAAAAATAAGTTATTACATAAAGAAGCTGTCTTTATTTTAAAATATAATACTATCACACCCTTTGGCTTGAATCAAGAATGTAATTGGAAATATTGTTTGTAATAGGTTAATTTTATTGGTTTTATTACATAATTGTTTAATTGTTTAATTAATGATGTTACATATAGTGTATCAGTTTTGTATGGATATTATCTCCTGGAATGCTGTTAAGCCGAGGCACTAGAGTGTGAGTTTGTGAGCAGAATCAATCTTATTTCACTGTTTCACTGGTTTTGGTCTTCTTGTCTGCCTTCTTAGTGGAGTCTGCATATCCTTCCTGTGGTTCTCATGGACTTCTGGCTTCTTTCTACATCTCGAAAACATAAGTAGTTAGATTTGCAATTCTAATTTTTCTGTAGGGGTGTGTGTGTGTGTGTGTGTGTGTGTGTGTGTGCGTGGGTGTGTACGTGTGCATGTGTGTGTGTGTGTGTGTGTGTGTGTGTGTGTGTAAAACAAATGAGAGACCTTTCATTCCCTGCTTGCCTATAAGCTCTGTGGATACATTGGCTGTTAATGAGGTCACTGTACATATGAGTCAGATGTGACCCGACAGCACTGGATGAATATTCTGATATTCAGATTCTGAAAATTTTGTTTTGATTACAGTGGAACAATTGCAAGAACAGGAAATAGCATGTATATATGTATGAATAGCACATCATGTGATGAACCTTCTTTTATAGCATGTTTGCCCACTAAAAGAATAAATGGAAGTTAGACTAGTATTGTTTTTTTTTTTTTTTTTTACTGATCAAGCTCTTCTGCTGGAAAATATTCAAGAAATTAGTCAATGTGCCTGAAAACAACAGAATATTAGCAAATAAGGACAGCAGTGAGATACTGGATAACAACATGGAGAAAATTTACAAGTCAGACTTCTTTATCATGCAACAAAAGTGTATATATAGGCTCAGACACTGTCATCTTCTAAATAATGACAGTAAATGTAAAAAAGCTTGCATTCATTCAGTAGTCTATGTATTTGAACTCTCTAATACACAATATTCCATGAATCTATATAAACATATGCCATTTTCCCATTAGAGTTCATTTTCAGTTCAACTGTCAGTGCAGTTTACTTCCAACTAAAAGGTATGGTCCCCTATCATAACATCACAGTGTTGATGTGATAATGACTGTGATGGCATATATACTGCATTATGACCACAGGCAGACAGACGGTATCATGTACAGATTATCACAGTAAGAATGGAAGGTTGGCCAGCTGGCAATAACATGTTGTTACGGCTCACAAAGCAGTCTAAATTATGAGCAAATATGCAGAATCTGAGTGTTACAATCAGTTAGCCTCAGTGCATTTTCACCATACCCCTCCACACACACACACACACACACACACACACACACACACACACACACACACACACACACACACACACACACACACACTTGCTCTGTCCTTTAAATTATGTTCCAGGCATCCCTACAACCAGCTTTCCCTTGCTGACAAGACTGAAAATTCAAAATTGTTGATAAAGTGAAGGCTTCAGAAGTTATGTTGGTACTTGGGCTTCAGGCCAGTTATTTTTCATTAAGAAGGTTTGTGGTCTGCACTCTTGTGGGAGAAGAGGCTAGGTTCTGGCCTTCTGAGCTGGGAATTTCTGGTTAAAGGCTTATTGTGCCTCCTTATTTGAACTGCTTCTTTCTGAAATTGGTGCGCCTTGGTTGTTGTAGCATAGACTAGATTCAGGCATCCTGAATCTAGTTTTGTTTGTATAACTTGAGCACTAATCAAGGCCATCTCTTTTGGAGAAGGTTCCCCCGCATCCTAGTGGCAGGAGTGTGCAGTTAGAACTTGTCTGATTGAAGACTGCTGGAACAGGGCTCAGTTTTAAGCTTTTTTACTGGTTAACTAGGTAATTTGTTTAAATCAGTTTGCTTGTTTTCTATTGTTGTATATAAAAAATTGCACTCTATTCATCTGCTTTTACTGTATTTGTGTTTCTTCCTACTTTATTACTTTATTTTGCTTTTGCTGCTTGTTCTTAAAAGTACTTAATTGCATTTATTCTGCTGCGCTTATTACTGCTTGTTAGTATCCTGAGTAAATTGTAACTGTTATTCTTTGGTTGAAGCACTTGGGCTTCAGACCGGTTGTTTTACATTAAGGTCTGTGGTCTGCACTATTGTGGCGGGACAGGTAGCTTACATCCTTCTAAGTTAAGAATTGCTGATTGAAGGCTTAGTGTCTGTTATTCTAAAAGTGTATTAGTTCTGGTTTAAGCACTTGGGCTTTGGACCAGTTATTTTACATTAAGAAGGTGTGGTCTGCACTCTTGTGGGAGGAGAGGGTCGAGTCTGCCCTTCTGAGCTGGGAGTTTCTGGTTAAAGGCTTATTGTGCCTGCTTATTTGAACTGTTTCTTTCTGAAATTGGTACTCCTTGTTTGTTGTAGCATAGACTAAATTCAGACCTGCTGAATCTAGCTTTGTTTGTATAACTTGAGCACTAATCCAGACCATCTTTTTTTGGAGAAGGTTCCCCTGCACCCTAGTGGCAGGAGTGTGCAGTTAGAACTTGTCTGATCAAAGACTGCTGGAATGGGGCTCCCTTTTTAGCTTTTTATTGGTTAATTGGTTAATTTGTTTAAATCAGTTTGTTCATTTGCTACTGTTATATTAAAAAAAAATACACTTTATGCATCGCCGCTTAGCTAGGGTTAAACCCAGAGCCATAAAGTCTGCTCTTCAAAGTTTCCCTTAGAACTAGCCAGTTTTTAGTTTTAACACTAACATCTGTTTCTTTGAGCTCAGCACTTGTTCAGAACTCATTGTAAGTACTAAATAAGCTACAAATTACTACATCACTCAACTTTCCTCACTTGTCTACAGGAAAACAGTTTTTAGTACTTAATAAATAAGCACCTGTCCAGGCATATCTAAAGGTCAGCTCCCGGTGTTTTCTCCTGTCTAGCTGATGAATTTGGGCATCTTGGGGCAATGCAGCAATTGCCTCATGTACACAGACAACTCACTCCTCCTACCATCCAACACTACAACCTGTGAGAGATACACTTATATAGCCAAACTAGAAGCAAAGCTCTCTTCACCCAAGATGGGCCTACACAGTCAAGAGGAGAAGTTAAACACTTGCACCACACCACATTCATCACATAGTCCCTCAAAACCTACATCACCAAAACAGACACATAGAAACACAAAACATACACCTACATTTGCAGAGGCTATCAATAAAAATCTGCTCAATCAGCGAAGACTTTCAAAGCAGAAACGCAAGCAACCTCCACCCCCAACACAACTCAAATGACACATAGCCCACAAACTCAGTGTGCCACTCAACCACAGCCCATAAGGCATAACAACATACCCAACACTCTAGTCATAGGTGACTCTATAGTCAGGCACACTGATGTTCCACTCACCAGGCTAAACAAGGAGAAAGTTACTGTCAGCTGCCTGTCGGGTGCCAGGATCCACCACATAATGCACGCACTCATGTCACTTCACAAGTACAAATATGACTCTGTCATTGTCCATGTTGGTGTGAATGACCTGAGATATATCTCCCTGGTTCATAGTTTCATAGGTTGGTACTACATGAAAAGAGACATGGAAGAGCTCTCCAATCTTGTAGCCCAGGCAGGTATGACCCTAGCCCTGAGTAGCATCCTGCCATCACCCAGAATGATACCACAGTACAAGGACAAAATGATTGACTTCAACAATTGGCTAAGCTTCTGGTGTCATTCTAAGGGGATCCAGTATCTGCCTGCCTGGGATGACATGATCGACAGACCACGATGCTTTGCCAGAGATGGCCTGCACTTGTTGCACTTGGGATTCCGGATACTGGCTAAGGCTCTTGCCACCCATATAGTGCCTTTTTTAGGCAAGGTTCAAATGACAAATTCACCACCTTAAGAAGTACAAGCAAGCAAAATCTGAGGGTAATGCTACTCAATGCTAGAAGTCTAAACCTCAAAATGCATTCACTTGAGGCACTCCTTAAAATGGAGAACATCAACATCTGTGCAGTGACAGAGACGTGGTTCAAGGCTCCAGAGAGCACCCCTGCATTACCAGGCTATAATTCATACCACACTTTTCAGCCGCCTAACCTGGACCGAAACACTAAAGGTGGAGGCGTGTCCATATTCATTAAAGATATCCACACCCTCCAGGCTAGTTGCTTGGCATAGTGCATCTGAGATTATCCAAGTGCAACTAACTCTGGGCAAGACCACAATCCAAATTGTAACTTGCTACAGATCCCCCACCATGCCCCAGGATTCCCACTCCTCATTTCTTGATACACTGGAAAATATTAGGGTACAACCCAACACCCTAATAATGGATGATTTAAACTACCCTACCATTAACTGGGAAAACTACTCATGTACCAACTCTTTTGCTCAACATTTTCTGGAATTCATAAATTCCAATGCCTTGGATCAACTTATCCACACCCCCACCAGGGGCAGCAATATCCTAGACCTGGTCATTACCAACATGGGTGACCGGTGTTCCACACCAGAGGTCAACTCCTCATTGGTCAGATCCGACCACAAGCTAATCACCCTAGACATCCACATCCTGCCCCCAACCCCCATTAGGGAAACAACCATAAAAAATGTTTCCAAAGCCAACTTCACACTTCTTACGATAGAAGTGGCAAACTTCATGACACCCATGCAGACGGACAATAGTGGTATGACTGCTAAATCCTACACAAATACACTTTATAAGCACTTACATGAGTGCATGGATCGTGCTATCCCTAACAGAAACAAGATGCTATCCTCCAAAAAAGGAAGCCAATCTGGTGGTCCTCTGCCATAAACAAACTCTACAACAGAAGAAAGAAACTGTTGCAAAAAAGAGTAAAATCCCATGATTGGAGGAACTCCCTGGTCAGCCTCAGTAAGAAGGTGAGATCCTTCATAAAATCCTCCAAAGCTAGTTACGACAACAAAATCGCCACTGATTCTAAAGACAACCACAAAGCATTCTATAGCTATGTCAAGAATCTCAATGGCAGCACTCAGATCTGCTCTGAGTTACAGCACAATAGCACTAAATATACAGAACCAACTGATATTGACAACATCCTGGCAGATAGGTTTGGTGCTAACTTTACCCCCCCCTCTCACCCCCTAAAGGACCCATCTCTATACCAGGAGAATGCAAAGTTCCTATAATCATGGCTGCACAGGTAAAAAAACACACTTTCCAAAGCCAAGAACACAGCATCCATGGGACCTGACAACATCCCAGGCTGCATTCTACATGAACTGCAGAATGAACTGGCACCCCACCTAAGCACCATATTCAATCATAACCTCACCTCAGACTTTGTGCACACTGAATGGTGCACAGCGATGGTTATCCTACTCCACAAAGGGGGAGCCACCACGGACCCCGGGAACTACCACCCTATTAGCCTAATGAGCCTGCTCTGCAAGGCCATGGAACGTATCATCATGGATTTTATAAACAAAAGCATTGGTAATCTCCAAACTCTGGACCCCACCCAGTTCGGATTTGTAAAAGGCAGATCATGTCTCCTAAACCTGATAGACTTCTTTGATGCAGTCACCAAAAGCCGTAGACAAGGGTAAGGTGGTTCACACAGCCTATCTAGATCTTGCCAAGGCTTTTGACACCATCCCCCACTCTAGAATTATAGATATACTCACTAAACTAGGTATAAATCCCTATGTCACAAGATGGGTTGCCAAGTGGCTCACTGACAGAACCCACACTGTGAAAGTAGCAGGCTCCAAATCTGACTTCAGACCAGTGATAAGTGGAGTACCACAGGGGTCAGTCCTGGGTCCTCTCCTGTTTGGTATCTACTTTTCTGAAGTACAGGCTAACACAGAAGGTCTTTGGCTAATGAAGTTCGCAGATGACTGCAAACTAAGAGACATAATCAGAACTGTTAATGATGTGGACATCCTACAAAAGGGCCTCACGGAGACAGATGCCTGGTGTCAAAGCCATGGCCTCAAGCTCTATGCCAAAAGGTGCATTGTCATCCCCTTTGGTAAAAACTCTGTACCCATGAGCTACCACATAGGTAGTAGTCTACTTAACACCGAAAGTGTGATAAGAGACCTTGGGACACAGGTGGACAGTAGCCTCTCCTTTGATAATCACATCACCACAGTAGTCAGGAAATCCTTCTATGTGGCACACCTCATCACAAAAGGTTTCTCATCCAGGAAAAAAGAGGTCATTGCTCCCCTCTACTCGTCCCTCATTAGACCCATTATAGAGTACAATGCCCCTTTAAGTATGTACCTCACAAGACATCTGCAACAACTGGAAAGGCTGCAGAAATACCTTACAAAGAGGATTGCTGGCCTCAAACAGATGCCCTATGCAGACCATCTCAAAAAACTCCAGCTTTACTCCATCGTATATCGCTTACTCAGAAGCGATCTCTGCATAACATACAAAGCTATGTCAAACTCAGAGCTGTTGGACATGATCCACTTAAATAAATCCCAATCCCTCTGAGCTACACGCTCTAGGGACCTAAACCTTGTCACCACAATAAACAGGACATGCTGGAGGGATAGATTCCTGCCCCAGAGACTTCCCATACTCTGGAACAAAGTACCTATCTATATCAAACAAAGCTCCTCATTAGCACTCTTCAAGAAGAATCTTGATGATTTGATGGGAAATAGGAAATTCACCCTGGGCATCACATCCTCTGTGGCTCTGCTTGACAGGGGCACAGGAAAATAATTTTCTTGGGTGGCGAAAGCCAGGGTACCTTTTTGGCTAGGCTTATATAGGCCCTAGGGCCAATAGCCTAGTACCTACCTATGAACCTATGTTAAATGATGGAACAGATATAGAGTTTAGTAAAGTAGCAGCCTAATTTCAGACCTCGGAGACTGATGGCACAATTATTTAGATAACTGTTTCTGACCCAGTTGGCTCTCTTCCTGCTAGGGATGAATTCTGGCTAATTATATGCTGTGTAGCTTAATGAAGTTTCAGATATATAGGGCAAAAATCCAGTGATTTCAGTTTTATAGTGTGATCATCTTTGGTAGTAACTGATAATTGAGAGACAAAAGTGCTGCCAAAAACCATAAAAACTACTATGAACAAGAATGCGGTGAAGTAACTGCTTTACTGTCTGATCCCATGTGTTTTAAACCTAAAATGGCAAGAGTATAACTATTTTTTTCAGCTGAATAGAAGTTAGACAACTAACAGCAGTGGTATCCGCTATGATGACTGACCCTATCTCCATCAGGAAAGGGATAAGTAAAGTCACAGCCATCAATACTATACTGACAAGAACATGAAAATGGCCAGCACTCTACAGGCAAGATAAATACAGGAATCAGTGATTGTGTCCAGACATCCAGAGACTGTCATAAATTATTTCTTGGTTAGAACTGATGATTTAGGAAACTGGTCATTGAAAAAATAATGTCTGTATTGTAGAGCTGGCTGTAGGGAAGAAAGGCAAAGACATCATTATTTATCTGCAGCCAAACCCTCCCAAAGTATTGGGATTCAATGGAATAACAATGCATACAAGCAGAAAGAGCACACAGATCATTAGCTATAGTAGCCAAAGAGGGTGACAAACCAAAGCAAATAATATTCCAACTCCTGAATTATGAAGACTGAGACAGTATTTAAGCACAAGGAGAAGTAACCAGAGTGACCTGACATACTAAGTGTTGCACCTGTGTCGGGAGAAGATCATTCCTGAAAATCAGGGTCCATGGATCAGTGCACCTACCTACTTAACAAATGGTAAATAAAATGAAACGATATATAACATGTCTACCTCATATCCCATAACAAATCATACTGAATAGTAAAAGGAAGAACTACACTTATCAAGCTAACCCATCTGACACCACCCTTTCATTCTTCAAGACTAAACTTTGTAGTACACTGGACAGTAAGCCCTGTGGAAGAGAGAGTAATGGAAGGCTCATGAAGCCCAACAGTACTAGACTCCCAACTACCAGAGTCAAACCCAGGCAGCCATCAAATATGATACCACTAAAGAAAGGTTTATAGCCATAGCCCCTCTGGATTCTAGAAAGAAGCTCAAAAGGGCAGGCCCCAGAAGTGTACCCAGTTAAAACATCTTCAACATCTAAGAAGACTCTTTCATCTAATTTGTATGCAGTGCCAACATGCAATAGATTCAAGGACCTGGAAAAGGATGTTACCAGAGGTTTAATGTTGACAGATATGGACATACTTCCTGCTACTACAAATTAGTGACACACTTTACAAGGATCTCACTTTATCACTGGTGTTCTCAGGCCAACTCACCAGTCTACAGTAACAGTAGAGAAGCCATCTTGATGATGCAAGTAAGAGCAAAGGGATTGGGAAGGTTTGCCTTTAGCGTTGCTGAAGTAATACACTGTTAAAGCAAGAAATTAGTTATTATACCAAGTAGCATAAAACTCTACCTCGAAAAGGTTGATTGATTTGTCCGGATGCTGTGTGCATCATGGCAGCAAACTCATTGAACTTATTTATATTAAAAATGTGTTTGTATTATATCCTGGGTCTTGAAAGTAAGTTAAACAAGGTTAGGTTATATAATTTGAATAAGCCTTAGTTGAGTGTGCAGACCCCACACCAGAACTGAAGTTTGCCATAATGTGTGCACCCCAAAAAGAAATGTTTACTTATATTTGCTTACTCAAGGAAATGTGAGAAACAGAATATTAAAGAGGCAAATGAGGGAATGGATAGATTATGCAAGGGTAGAAGACAACCACTCAGAGTATTATTAATATTGTGAAATGTCAGCAGCATTAATACAGCATTTAAATGAAAATGCATATTATGAGCATTAGGAAACTTATTACAGATACAGCCTTCCTTCAAGAAAAAATTGTCTCATGCCCAATCCTTTCTTTTAAGGTTGGGATGTACAATTCATCCAAGGAGACAGCAATTCTGACTACAAAATGTCTGCAATGTTATCTTAAAGTCAAATGGTCAGAAAGGAGGAGCAGTGCATCTTAGGCCAAATCCAACACTCCAGCAAGGTCCATAATATAAGAGAACATGTATGGTCCTAAAGAAGAAAAACTGGGCTCCTTTGTTTACAATGTTCCATGCATTTATCATGCATATTCAGAAGCTCTGCCCTTTAATACTTGGATGTGATCTGAATGCAACCTTGGAGTCAAGTGTTTGATCTGATACCACCAGAAAAAACATCTCCTCTAACAGTGGTGATACAGAAATTCTTACAAGCTCTGGAACTAGCAGACCCATATAGAATCATGAAGCCTGTAACATCAAGTCCATCTTGGAGTCCCTGTCCCTGAATCTTAGAAGTCAGATGGACTAACAGATAATATACAGCACACAGATGAAAGTAATCTGTAGTACGCTGCATGATAATTCTGCCAAACTGAAATCTAAACCTGTGCAAAGAAGATTAATAACTAATTGAAATTATGTGTTCTGTGGAAAAAATGCAGAAGGAATGTGACACATTTTGAAACAGAAATTGCTTGAATACAAAAAAATTAAAAAAAAATGTTTAACATCAGGATCTAGGCAGAGAAGGTCAAGAGGAATATAGGTTTATAGGTTCATAGGCTGGTACTAGGCTATCGGCCTTAGGGCCTATACAAGCCTAGCCATAACAATTCCTTGGCTATTTCTTCCCACAATATTTACTTCCCTAGACCCCTGTCTAGAAGGGCGACTGATGTTATCCAGGGTGTGAATTTACTATCTTCCATCCAATCGTCAAGGGCCCTTTTGAAGAGGGCCATATAGGCGCTCTGCTTGACATGTATGGGCAGTCTATTCTAGAGTCTGGGGAGTCTCTGGGTCAGGAACCTATCCCTCCAGCATGTTTTGTTCATTGTGATGACAAGGTTTAGATCCCTGGAGAGTGTGGCTCTGAGGGATTGTGATTTCTTTAAGTGTAGCATGTCCAACAGCTCTAGGTTTGACATGGCCTTGTATGTTAAGCAGAGATTGCCTCTGAGTAGACGATATGCGACAGAGTATAGCTGGAGTTTTTTTAGACGGTCAGCATAGGACATCTGCTTTAGGCCTGTGATTCTTTTAGTGAGGTATTTCTGTGGCCTTTCCAGTTGTTGCAGATGTCTTGAGAGGTACATAACAAACGGGGCATTGTATTCTATAATGGGTCTAATGAGGGATGAGTACAGTGGGGACAATGATCTCCTTTTGCTGGATGAAAATCCCTTAGTGATCAGGTGTGCCACATAGAAGTATTTCCTGACTGTTGTGGTGATGTGGTTATCGAATGTGAGACCACTGTCCACCTATGTCCCTAAGTCTCTTATCACACTTTCAGTGTTTAGTGTACTGCCACCTATGTGGTAATTCATGGGTACATGTTTTTTCCCAAAGGGGATAACTATAGATTTCTTGGTATTGAGCTTGAGCCCATGGCTCTGGCACCAAGCATCTGTTTCTGTAAGGGTCTTTTGTAGAATAACCACATTATTTGGGATTCAATAAAGGCTCCCAGTTTGCAGTCATCTGTGAACTTTGTTAGACAGAGTCCCTTAGTGTTGGCCTGTACTTCAGAGAAGTAGATGCCAAACAAGAGCGGTCCCAGGACTGAACCCTGAGGTACTCCACTTGTCATTTGTCTGGAGCTGGATTTGGAGTCGGCTGTATTTACAGTGTGGGTTCTGTCAGTAAGCCAGTTGGCAACCCATTGAGTAATGTAGGGATTAATGCCCAGCTTAGTAAGCTTATCTATGATTCCAGAGTGGGGGATGGTGTTGAAGGCCTTGGCGAGGTCCAGATAGGCTGTGTGGACCACCTTACCCTCGCCCACAGCTCTGGAGACTGATTTGAAGAAGTCAGTCAGATTCAGGAGACAAGATCAGCCCTTTACGAACCCAGACTGGGTGAGGTCCAGTGTTTGAAGGTTGCCAATGTCTTTATTTATAAGTTCCATGATAATACATTCCATGGCCTTGCAGATCAGGC
Source organism: Protopterus annectens (assembly GCF_019279795.1). Lineage (NCBI taxonomy): Eukaryota > Metazoa > Chordata > Ceratodontiformes > Protopteridae > Protopterus > Protopterus annectens. Next base: position 79,417,415 of record NC_056732.1, on the reverse strand, counting down.
TTGTCAGACTGATGGGGCAGTTGGATCCCTCCTTGTGGAGTGGGATAACTGTAGCTGTGTGCCACTCAATATCCTTGGGATCAGTATATTTAATGCCATTTTGTTGTAGCTCGGAGCAGATCTGAGCATTGCCATTTAGATTCTTGACATAGCTATAGAATGCCTTGTGGTTGTCTTTGGAATCTTTGGCAATTTTATTTTTGTAACTAGTTTTGGAGGATTTTATGAGGGATCTTAGCTTCTTACTGAGGCCGGTAAGGGAGTTTTTTGCATACTGGGATTTTCTTCTTTTCTGCAACAGTTTTTTCCTTTTGTTGTAAAGTTTGTTTATGGCAGGGGACCACCAGATTGGCTTCCTTTTTTGGAGGAGAGGTGTATTGGTTCTATTTGGGATAGCAGGATTTATGCACGAGTGGATGTGCTCATACAGTGCCTTAGTGTAGCACTCAACAGTTAAACTTTCAGTTCCCGTCTGCACGGGTGTCATGAAGTTTGTCACTTCTGACTTCAGTAACATGAAGTTGGCTTTTGAGAAGTTTTTTACGGAGGTCTCCTTACTGGGGGGGTGGAGGAGGGATGTGGATGTCAAGGGTGATTAGCTTATGGTCATACCTGACCAACGAGGGGGTGACCATAGGTGTGGAGCATTGATTTCCCATGTCGGTAATAACTAGGTCTAGGATATTGGAACCCCTGGTGGGACTATGGATTAGTTGATCTAGGGCATTGGAATTTAGGAATTCCAAGAACTGTTGGGCAAAGGTGTTGGTACACGAGTAGTTTTCCCAGTTAATGGCAGGGTAGTTGAAATCACCCAGTATGCCCAGATTCACCAGGTGGACAGGAGAAATCACCAAACACTGATCCTTGGACATGCCTGCTTTGATGCTTTTTTTTTTTGTAAAGTACAAGAGCTGTTTTCTCTTACCTTAGCAAGGTACTTTGCAATTATAGGCTGTTTAGTGCCTATGATTAATTTCTCCTTATTAATAAGGAGAGTTGAGTGCTTGTATCAGTTTAAGGCTTCCTAGTGCTTTCCAGCAGGTTTTAGAGCAAGTGCTCCATCAGAACAGGGAAAATCAAAAAGTATAAGAAATGGAAAAGTGGTTGAATTGTAAGTATGAAAACTGAAATAAATAAGGTAGACAGGGAAATTAAACACAGTGTGAGACAAGAGCAAAGAAAAAACTTGAAAAAAGTTACAGAAATTGAGCATAATAGGAAACCATTTTATAGATATATAAGACATGATAGGAGTAAAGGCATACAAATCGATAATCTGCATGTGGATTCTAAAATGTATTCTCAAACACACAGATTATAGATATATTTATAAAATCTTATGCACATTAGTTTGGCAAAGGGGTTGATAAATTGTTCTAATAACATTCAGGTAACTTCAGATACTGAAATTAAATTGTATTGAGAAAGAACTATGCAAACTGGACCCAAACAAACCACAGGAAGAAGACAGAATTAGTAATAACGATCTTCCAACAGTTCACCGTGTACTTACAGTACCATTGTATTTGTTAATCACTAGGACATTTAAGTATGGAGAGATTCCTCAGGATTGGAGACATGGACTTGTTAAACATATCTTTAAGGGAAAAGGGATAGGATAAACTCAGAGTCATACAGACCCATAAGTTTACTTTCATGTTGCGGAATAATAATGGAGAAAGTTATTTGGGATAAATTATTGTCAGAACTCAAAAGGTTGAGACTTTAAACCATATATCAGCATGCATATGTTGAAAATCAATCTATAATTACCTGTAACGTGATGTTCTTCAAAATATAATAACAGTTATAAATGAAAAATTGTGATGCAATGTAATTTATATAGATTTAAATTCAGTTTTTTGAAAGGGTCATACACAAAACAATGATCAATAAATTAGAATCGCTAGATATTGATGTAATCTTGATATGATGAATAACTGCATGGCTTACAAATAGGACATGGCAAATATCATACAGCAATTGGACAGGTGAAATTCTATGTTACAGTTAGGGTATCCCACAGGGATCTGTATAAAGTCTATACTTCATTAAGTTGCATCTTTCAGATCTATCTTTTTCATCAGAGATGTTCTACAGTATGTATACAGATGACTTAAAAACGGGTAAACTGATTACGTGTCACAAATAGATCATTTGGCGCAGGAAAATAATATGCTGATAAATATATCAAAAACTAAGCATATGAGATTTGAGAGATATAGACTGACAGGTGAATATTTAATACAGCACACATTGTATAAAATTTTAGATTCATTGAAGGCCTGGGTATATGGCTTTGAATTTTTCTAATAATATCAACCAATTGGTTAATGATATTTATAGAACTATAGATTGTATAAAAAAGATTTATACATTTTTGAAATCAGAAATTATGAAATCATTGTTTTTTAGTTACATTAGACCCAAACTTGAGTATGGAATAACAATACAGAGATCTTATAATAAAATAAGCATGAGTAAATTGGAAAGAATATCAGTGAAAATATACCAAAGGCATCCATGGATATGAAATTTAAGTTATTATGAAAGGCTGAAATATCTGAAGTTGTACGGTGTCTCATGTAGATATTTAACAGGAGACCTTATTCAGGTATGAAGGACATTTAGAGACAATTATCTGTAGGAATGTGTGGATGTGTGGAAATATCAAAAAGTAGCAGAGAATCATCAGACAACCTATGCAGAAGATTATATAGGAATAAGAGGTGCAGTAATTGGTTCTCTGAGAGAGTAGCCAATGCATGTAATAGACTACCAAACTACACTAAAGAAAGTGCTAGTGTAGATACTTTTAAGAACAACCTGAACACTTATTATGTGAATAACTGTTTTGGTATATTGGCAGGTTAGATGGTCATTATTGTCCGTGCCTGAAATATTTGTATGTATGTATATAGATCAGGTTAACTCTCTTAATGGAGCCCTGTCTTGTATAATCCTCCCTTCAAATACAGGAGACTAAAAATCAATCACCTCTCTGGAGAGGAGACTGTTTAATTCCAAGAGACAAAGATGTACTGAAATTAATACCTCTTTGCAAAATTTCTGACTAATTTTAACAGACAAAGATATTGATTCTCTCCAAACTTTCTGTGAGATAAAACTACTTGCATTACTGCTGCCATTTGTTTAGCTGGAGTCTGTGAAGTTACAGTTGACAGACATAAGGCAGCAGTGAAAATACAACTTCAGGAATGGGGGGTACCGCCACAGTGATCAAAACAGAGGAGGTCAAGGAAATGCATAGAATGGCTACATTTAAGTCAAATACAAAGTCAGAGAATAGATGGACCAGACAAGAATGCAGTCCCTACTTTCAGGAAGAAGCATCCCCTTACTTACAAACAGCCTACACATATGCCTGGAGAAATCTAGTAAAGTCTTAACCTAGAAAACTAAAAAATGCAGATGGAAATAGTATATCCACACTATGCAGTAACCTCAATCATAGCAGAACCAGGAAAGAGGGGATTTTACAAGACAGAATTTGAGAAGGTTTTGACACCCTTACCTGAGATGTAAATCTTCAGTATGGGGCAGTCTGCTAGATAACTGTACCAGCTATGTTCTTCCTTTCTTCCTGAGCTACCGCTGGAAGTGTTCAGAGAAGTAACTCACTTCTGGGACAATGACCAACGTAGTCTTTATAATAGTGCTAGACAAATCATGAAAGGGATCTACTAAATCAAATAACTGGTAGAACAGTTTCACTTAGAGCTACTGAATCAAAAAATATATGCTAATCTGCTGGCCAACAGCAGATCTAAAAAAACTATCACCATTGCCACCTGCAGTTCCATTTAACTTATCATGTTAAAGTTAGCATGATTGTTTTCCTAAATATGCAGTTAATTAAGATATACGTGACGTACTGCCTCCTTCAACATTAGCATTTTATTTTCAGCTTATTCTTTAAGATTTCTGTACCATTCTTAGATTTAAGTACTATAACTGAATTGTTTAATTTAATAATTGATTCAACAGGCAACAGAAGCTCCTTCAAGAACTGCACTAAATTGACTAGTAAACATATTTAATTCCCAGTTGACCTTGTGGTATGGGTCGTGGCTGACAAGGTCTATGAACTAGACCACCTGGCTAGTTAACAAATGTTACTAAAGAAATAAACACAGACATAAATAATACCTAGGCCCAGATAAGGTTTGTTGTAGGGAGAATTAGTGTTAACCATATTAGAGTGTTGATAATGCTTATCCAAGCAACCCAGAAAGTGGAGTTCTCTCACAGGTAGCCTTCTTTGCAGACTTGTAAGTTGTTGATTCTTTTAAACAGTGCTATCTTTGAAGGTTTTAGAATTTTATAGTCTCCTAGCAGGCCTCATTCAGGTCATAAAAGAGTATTCTAAGGCCTTAGCACTCAGATATGGGAAAATGGGCACATCTATTCCACACTTGTATGAAAAGAGGTAGAAGACAGTGTTGCCCTCACCTCTAGATAGTCTTTATAATGGCAGTAAACTTTGCTCTGGTTTCTTCAGACAAACTAAAGGCTGGTGGACTAGCTGTGGGAAAACTAAGTGTAGAATGTACTATTCTGTGCAGATGATTGCCAGTAATCCACATGGTAATTTCAGTATCCTAATGAAACAGTCCACAGGCTTATAAGGGCTGCCTGTTATTGCAGCAAAGTCTAAAAAAATTTTCTTTTGAGATAATATACAAACAACAAAATTCTTGCCATCATGGACGCCCTCCTGTGGGCTACAAGAACCTCAGATTATTTGGGTATAATCTTAGTGCAAGAAGTAGAAAGTGTTCCCAATTTGAAACCACTATGGCATGAATTATTTACTAAATCATTGTTGTAATTACATTGATGCCACTTTGCAAAGTTTCTGCCTATTTAATTTTGGTGGACAAAGATGCTCTGAGTCTCATTAATATTAAAGGTTTCTCTGATCAAACATCTGTTCGTCCCTAAGCTTTTATGTATTTTTGGACACATTCTAATTAAAGAGTCTTCAAAAGTTACATGAAATGTCAATATTTGCTAAAGGAATTTCTGTTGGACAGTATCAAAGCTAATCCAAAAATCAAGTTATTCATGCATCCAGGCAGAATTAGCAGCTGATAACTAATCTTTCCAAATATGTGCCAATTTTCACTCCCGGGGCCTGCTACAGTTCAGGGAGCATACATTTACATCCTGTGCCACGCTGAAAGCCAGAATACTAAATGTGAACACTCCAAAGGTAGTATGTGTTTATACAAAATCACGTCCATGGCTAATAAATCTTGGCATACAATCCAGCATGCCTAGCAAGAGTGGAAGCAACTGGGCAAGGTCTTGAATTACCATGATTCACTGGGTGAGAACGCCTCCATCAGGCTATATCACAGTATTAAGATGGAGTATGCATGCTTTAAATTGAACTTACAGATGCAAAGGTGAATTAAATATTTAAAGATCTGAAAACATTTTGTAAGGGTCTGACACCCCTGAAATACATTTTGTTTGTCTGAAAGCACCATGAATTTGGAATGGAAAACATGCAGTTTTGCAAGGATTTACGGCTGTGGTATACCATCTTCATACAGCAACCCAGAGGACTGCTTTACACTTCAGGCACACCAGATATAAAAAAATGTAAAAAGGAGAGGTGGGGTGTTCCCTATATGCACTTAGTTAAGATGGCAGACACATTTATAAGTTACTACTATCAGAGGTGTCATGTCCATACAGCACTAGTAGGCACGTATCCACTCAATTTTCTTGCCTTTTTCACCATTTTCAGGTTTTATGGCACTGTGGTACACTGCAGACTGCTGCAAACATCTGTGAATACTTAAAATGCAAGGATTTTAAAGAAATGCTAATGTTTTGTTTTTGCTACTATACACACAGTAAGTAATAAAGGTCTAAAGAAATAATTTTTGTTTCAGTGGGAACAGAGTGCTGAACCTTGAAACTACCTGTTATCGGATAATTATTTCCTGATCACCTACCTGATAGAGTGTATTTTCTATAATTATTCAATGTATAAATGAGAAAAGAATCACCCAACTCCAGAATAAGCTTATACCCTGAATTCAGTCATTCAGCTCACATTATAAATGATGTCCATCCTTGATGATTCACCCACCCTAGTGTTTGAGGTTCTGATGGTCTGCAGAACACTGCATCAATGGTCCTAGACAATATGCCAGGATACCTTCTAAATAGCATGAAATATGACCTACCAGGCCCTCTGGAAGTGATATTTAACTATATACTCCAAACAGGCTTCATGCCTGATGAATTTATCACAGCAACAGTCATCTCTTTGCTCAAAGGTGGGCCATATGTCTCACTAGTCTCATATGTAAAGCCATGGAAAGAACTTTCCTGGAAATGATCAATAATGACATGGGAAACCTCCAGACACTGGACCCAATCCAGTTTGGTTTCATCAAGGGCAGATCATGCCTACTCAACCTGGTGGGCTTCTTTGAGTAGGTCACCAAAGCAATGGATGAGGGCAAAATGGTTTACACTACCTACATTGACCTGGCCAAGGCATTTGACACAATACCCCAATCTGGCACTGTTGAAAAACTTAAAGAGTTAGGTACAAACTCTTATGTCACCAGGTGGATGGCCAGCTGATTCACAGACAGGACCTAGGATGTTAGAATTGGGGAGTCCACCTCTACAAAGTGGCCAGTCAGAAGTGGAGTCCCTCGGGGATTGGTCCTGGGAATGCTCCTTTTTGGCATTTACTTTTCTCAAGTCAAGGCCAATATCAATGACCTCTGGCTGACTAAATTTGCTGATGACTGCTAACTAGGAGCGACCTCTGGCTGAATAAATTTGCTGATGATTGCTAACTAGGAGATGTCATTGAATCGCCCACTGGCACAAATGTTCTCCAGGAAGGGATGACACAGACAAACAACTGGTATGAGAGCCATGGACTAAAACTAAATGCCAATAAATGCATAATAGCATCCTTCTGAGAGTCATCCACCCCTGGTAACTATCATATTGACAACACACCCTTAAGAGTTGACCCAGTAGTCAGGGACTTGGGGGCACACTTAGACAGTAATCTAGCCTTTGACCATCATGTGTCTATGATAGTGCTGAAATCATTCTATGTTGTGCAACATATAAACAAAGGTATGGCATCTAGGTCCAAGGAAGTCATTGTTCTACTGTACTTGGCATTCATCAGACCTGTCATTGAGTACAATGCCCTATTTGGTATGTACCTAACCAGGCATATCTAACAATTAGAACATCCACAGACGTTCCTCACTAAAAGAATACAGGGCATAAGTAACATGTCCTCTTCAAGCCCCCCCCTCAAGACCCTGTCCCCTGTATTCCACCTTCTACAGGCTGTTGAGGGGAGATTTATGCCTGGCATCCAAGGCAATTGTCACACCCCACTCTAATGAACCTCCTGCATAGCCCCAAAACAAACAGCATCAGCATTACACATTCTAAAGACTTAAACCTTGTCTGTGATATAAATAGGACATATGTGTCTCCCAGAGACTACCCCTTCTCTGGGACAGGCTCCCCGCCACATAAAGCAGAGTTTCTCCCTAACCCAATTCAAGTGTAAATTGGATAATTAGATAGGGAACTGGAAATTCATCCCTGGTTTGGCACCTACCTCTCTAATGGACACAGGCAACCTGTAAATGGTTCATCTTTCAGGACCCTGCTTGTAAATGTTTCGCCTCCCAAGGCTCTGCTTACACTTATTAAGGGTACCAGAACTTGTCAGAGATTTAGGATGCATGGCTAGGCTTAAAAAAGCCCTTGTGATCATTAGCCTAGTAGATACCCATGAACCTATACAGTATGTAAGGTGATAAGTGACAACAAGCAATCATTAGTGATATTTGCAAGTATTTTGCGTGTCTTTTCTTTTGGTATTGCTGTCAGTAACTGTTTTCCATTTCATCTTTGTTTGCTTGCCTTTCAAAATTGAGATGAAAAGTGAATCACTGATATAGTTATGTAGGCTGCATTGTGGCATGAATGTCACCTCATTCTGCTCACCTTTAAATATGCATCTGAATCAGAAATGCAAAACAAACTTTGAACCTGACCATCCTGAATGGCTTAGGATCACCATTATCAGAAGATGTAAACCAACAGCTTTTGAATGCCTCCATGGATCAGGAAAATCTTTTGGTCTAGCCTACCCTCAAAAGAGGTTTTAAAGAAACTTGTGGAAAGAGAAAGACTCTTCCATCAGTCAAGTAGGCCTTTTACTTTCCCATTCTCTTGGTACTAGAGAAATTTCCCCATCAAGCAGTGTTCTGTCTACAGGATGCAAACTAGGATAGACCAATGCAGAAGGAAAATGCAATTCTATGGGAAAAAGTAGGTCTGGAATGGGAGAAGGGGCCAGGAAAGACAGCTGGGATGTAGGCAAAGGAGACAACCTTCAGCCAATTTAGGTTCTGTTCAGTTATAAGTATTCATTTTTTCTAGACATCATTTTTCAGGTAGCCTGCCAAAGACTTCCATAGTTGGTCAGTCTCATGCTTCATGGTGAATAGGAGAACTGAGCCCTTCTGACCTCAGACCACAGGAAAACAGAAGCTATGAATGAAGCCTGTACTACACAGTTCTAGCAGCTTCCTTTCTTCATTGGCATGATCTCATACCCCAAATTCATGTGCTTCTAAGCAGACCCACTCCTTATCAGCTGTTGGACTGCAGGGCCATAGAGAAAGTTCTGTCTCCAGAACAAGAGAAGGGGGTCTACTGTGGACTTTTCCTGACCCCAGGAAAAGGAAACTTGAGGATACCCATCCTAAATCTATCCAGGTTAAACAAACTTGTGCTGGTAAAATACTTCAAGATGCTCTGTGTGCAGTCCCTTCTCTCTCTATCTCTGCTCATGAAGGATGCTTTCTTGGCTGCCCTTTACATGAACGATATCTATCTACATATTCCTACTCACAAGGTGTACAAAGCATACAGGCAGTTTCTCAGGTTTGCAGTAGCAGACTCACAAATGCAGTTCACAACCTTGCCCTTTGGCTTCTTTACTGCCAAATGTAAGGCACCAGTATTTGCTCATCTGAGACTCAAGGAAATAAACAGTTATCCCTACTGCTCTCTCACTCTCTCTCTCTTTTGGCTTTTCCCAGTTAGGGGTCACCACAGCGGATCACCTTGTCATGATTGGCAGTGGAGCTTTTACGATGTCGAGTTGCAAGCCCGGCGCCCAACCTTCCACAGAAGACACCCACATGCACGCATTCACACCCAGGGCCAATTTTAGCATGTGCAATCCACTTGCAGCATGTCTTTGGGGATGTGGGAGGAAACTGGAGCACCTGGAGGAAACCCACATGACTACAGGGAGGACATGCAGACTCCGCACAGAAGACACCCCAGCCGAATGCTTGTCTAATCCAGCTGAGTTCCTTGGAGGAACTTTATGTTGCTCTCCATGCAGAACACAGATATTTCCATAAACATCCACAATTACCTCTCCTTCTAACACCTTCTCCTTTTTGGGTGAGACTTAAACACATTGACCTGCAAAATTTTTCTTCCTTCATAAAAGATCTCTCTTATGAACCAGTTCTTTCTAAACAAGTCCTAGACACCATGTTTAACAGTCAGAGCCTTTCTGAAGGCCTCAGGATACATTTGAACTTCCATGCCAATGGTCCCACATGTGAGACTGCACATGAAGGAGGTTCCAGTACAATCTCTGATATCATTGGGATCACGCTAATCTATTTTCCACTGATCTCATCCACCATAAAGGAGCCCAATTAGAAGTCTTACAAGCAACCCACCACCTGAGGCTGCCCCTCACCTTATCAAATCCAAGCAGGAACTGAGCACAGATACTTTGAATATTGGTTTTGGAGCACACACAAGCCAGCAGATGTTCCAACTGATGTGGCCAAGTGACCTCATAAGGAAGCACCTTGATATAAAGGCTATGATGGTAACAATTTATGTTTTCAGGCCTTTTAGTCAACCCTATTGTTGGGTGTGCTCAAATTAGTAGTAGATTGCAGTACAGTGATGTGGTATATTGACAAATAAGGGGCACTTACTGCCCACCCCCCCACCCCCCCACACGCACACACACACTAGCATTGAGACTGTGGGATCTCATTGTCAGCTTAAACATCCACTCACATTCAATGTAAAGCCACACTGAGCAAAATCTGCCTGCAAAGCAACTAAACAGGAGCACATAGACTCAACATAAATAGAAGCTATTGTTAGCAAGAAAATAGTATTTGTGGACAGAAGGATGTGGCAGACTTACAAAGCAGACCTATTTGTGTCCAAGGACAGTTACTTGCTACTAATCTGCACTTGTTTCTAGTGGTCTGGATAAGCAATGCATACTCTATTCAGTGGAACCAGGAACTTCTATATTTCTTCTTTCCCATTCCTTATGCCCATGGTTCTGATAAAAGTAAGAAAATAAAAAAGCAAGGATTTTGCTTAAAATTCCATATTAATCAAGGCAAATGTGGTTCTTCCAGCTAATCTTTATGTACTATGAGGAGCCATTGACCCTTATGCTCCTTTGCAATCTCCTAATGTAGCAGAAAGAAAGCTGGCATACTCCAGTCTGGGATTCTTTAATTTAGAAGCCTAGAAGAGTTCAGTTTAGTACCCCACAGACATTAATTCTCCCCTCAAAAGATATGCATTTTGCAGGAGGCAAAGTTAAATACCCCACAGTCATTTATTGTCTTCTCAGGTGTCCTGTACACTACAGGATGCTACAAGAATCAAACTCTAGAAAATCATATTTAGGCATGGAAAATATTCTCTCACATCAGGAGTTTAGATATGAGTGTGTGTGTGTGTGTGTGTGTGTGTGTGTGTGTGTGTGTGTGTGTGTGTGTGTGCGCGCGCGCGCGCGCACTGCTAATATACATTTCAGACCTTTTTTGACTAGGGTCTGGCCTTTTAGTTTATTAAGGTGCATCTATCACCTCTCTCAGCATGCTATTCGTAAACTCTCTAGTTTTCATGAATTCTGAAATTAAGATGTCTCTAAAAGGCACCCTACAGGTGAGGTTGCTAAGAAGTATCTTTCATCTTTCATAGGTCTTGAACTTTGAGATTGAAAAGCTTACTCTGCTTCCTTTTAAGCCTGACATTTTAGCTAGTCTTGTAAGTAGCTATGCTAAAAGTCTGTTTTCTTGGTTGCCACTGCTTTGGCAATAAAAAAATTGATGCTAGAGGCCATGATGTGCAAAGAACCATAAATTGTCTTCCACAAGGACAGGGTATTTTTGAGAACCACTTATTCCTTCTTAGCTAAGGTGGCTCCAGTGCATATACTTAACCACCCCATTCAACTCACCTTTTTTAACCTAGCTCTCAAAACAAAGGACAGAAGGTGTTGAACATCATGGCCGTCCACAGATAACTTAAAGCACTATACCTAAAGAAACAAAGAAACTACAATGAAAAGCTTTTAAGTTTGCCATTTCAGCTATCCTGAAATATGTATCTTGGAAGACACTTTTCTTGGTTGTCATCATTCAGCGATAAGGATTCCAGAGCTACAGGTCTTGATGTGTCAAGAGCCCCACTCAGTATTGTGCAAGGACATTGTATCCAGTAGCTGATTACCATGTTTTCTCTCAGAACAACCTAATACAGTCTTTTAATACTCCCAATCAGCCAAACCTGTCAATAAACAAAAGTTAGTTTCTAGTTTTATTTAAGTTTTATTTATAATTAACATTCCTCTTAGATGCAAAATTTTCATCTGCTAACCCAATATCCTCAGTTACTACCTTCTCATTCAAAGTCCCAAAAATGTCATCAGAGAGGTGTCTCTACTTACATGGATGAATAAAACCCCTGTCTCTGACCGAAGCAACCAGAATTTGAATAGCAGCTTTGGCTTCTGCTGGAGCTGCCAGGAGGAAGGTAGGAGTGATATAGCATTATGAGCTTGCCTGTTTTTAGGGGAAATGATGTGGAGGCACGAGCCCAAGGTGCACCGGCCCAGTGGTAGCAGCTCTGGTAAAGAGCAGAGACCACAGGAGAGAGTTGACTAAAAAGACAGGCTATTTTTGATAGGTTACACCAGTTGTGGATGTGAATGATATACCTTCACTGACACTCATTATACACTGAACCTGGGAACACGTTACTGGAAATGCACCATGGGCTTAGACCTAAATATTGGACCTTCTTGGTCAGCAGTCACTTCTGATGGAGGGGAAACAAATGGGCTAGTTGGCAAACAGAGGAGCTGATGGTTGTTGATTCCAGTCACTTCAGTTTTTCATTCCTCTTTAAAAATCCATCCCACATATTAGTTTATTGTGTTTATGTAAATATGTTTGTTACCTTCCTTTTTTAATTCCACGATACCAGCATTGGTGTTTCTTAAAGCTTCCATGTTATTTACTACAATGAAAATAAAGTTGTTTATTATAAGGACATCCAGGTTCATATCCCTGCATCTGAAGAATAATACAAAAATGTCAGAAAAGGTTAAAAAACAAATGGGCTGTAGTCAAGGCATTATCTCCTACACAACCAGTGCAGCCTTACTGCTACACATTTCAGAAGCAATACTGTACCTAAATCTGCTTAATTGGCATCACCTTGTATGGTAACTGGTTGAGAGGCATCATGATACATTAAGGATGGAGCATTAGTGAGAACCTTTGTAAAAGTTCAAAGCTTTTAGCTTACTCTGAAGACAGCAAAACCAAGTAATACCTTATTTAATGAGCTTCCTAAGGGGTGATGTTATATCTGACAAATTAGGAGTAAACATGAAAAACTACTGGGACATTTCCAGAAATTTTATAAGAGCAGTCTTGTTTGGTGGTTTCTATTTTTGTCAATAAAACTCATTTTCTTCTCAACATTTAGTGTGAGACCATCAAAAGTCAGGATATGACTCCCTATAACTAAGATGAAGCACATAGACTTGACTTTCGGCTTTGCTAAGTTGTAGAACTTTTTGTTTCAGTCTTCCCAGTAGTTTATTTAATGTCTTATCATGTTGCTGCTTTTAGCATCCTATGTATATAAACAATCAAAGCCTTCAATTTGTTTAGTAACTACTCTGGAGCTGAACGTATTCTGGGGGTAAAGTAAGATATCTGTATCTGTCCAAAGGGGTATTAAAACTTCACAACTTTGAGTTAGTTTCATCCAGCTTTTTTGCCAAAATCCTTGATTTTCATCTCAGACTAAAAAATATTCAGCATTAGGCATGCCTGAAACTACTTTTCTGAGGAGGTGTAATGGGCAGCTTTCCATTTTGTTCCATTTGTTTACCTCTTGAGGATCAATATAATCTCTAGATTTTCAGGCTTCATGACAATCACTATGCTGTTTAACTATTCTTTCAGTTCAACTTGCTTAACTATTATACCAGGAGACACTATAAGTTTTACTTTTGCTCAGTCTCTTTCTCTGAGAACAACAGGTAATCTTCCATGAGGATGGTTGACAGGTACAGCTTCAGGTGATATTGTAATGTGATTATCTCCAAGTAGACATCCAAATCCATGAAACAGGTACCCATATTTTTGAAAAATGTATTTTTACTGGATCTGTGGTACAGAGTGATGGAGCCCTAACTGCGACCCAAGTGACAGTGGATTGAGTAGTGGACCCAGCATTGGAGAAATCATGCAGGGAAGGGGAAGAGTAAAAGGGCATATCCCACTCACATCTTTCTGAGGAAGGGGATTATGCACTCTAGAGAGCATTGGGATGTGGTACACGTTTGCTGGTGAAGAGTGGGGAAACTACCTGAGGGTATTTAACTTGTATTATATTTTGTCTGTGTTTCTGAAGAAGTCTTTGGTATAAGCTAGACAAAAGCACTTAAACCTCTTAAAATCTTTTTCTACTGGTCCATCAAGTGGTTGTCAAAGTTTGTTCTGCCTCTGTTTTTCATTTTCACAATGTTTATCATGAAGTGGTGTGTTTTTGGTTCTTAGTTCCTTGTGTGTCAAAACTACCTGTCATACTTCAAGGTTGTGTCAGAATTGCTTGCTGGTATAAGCTCCTTACATAAGTGAAGGACTACCCAGTACTGACAGTAATTGTACATCGGAACTTCTCTAATAGAAATGAACATGCAGAGAGACATAAAGTTAAAAGAAAAACTTGAACCACCCCAATGGCTGCATAAATTATGTCTTCTCACGTGATATTGCGAGAATGAATGGGTCAATTGTCTGAGAGAGAGCTGGTGACAGCCAGGCAGTGGGGGCAAAAAAAAACCCAAAGGAAAAAAGACAAAAAGAAAAAAAAAATAGGCTGATGTTTTAACAAACTGATCCAGATCCAAACTATGTTTAGCTTTACTTTAAGCACATCTTATTTCTAGTGACACACTCATTACTGTATTAACTGTCAGACAGTATATTGTCTTTTGCACAGTCCATAGATAACTTGTTTTTATATTGCAAGTTATATATATATTTATGAATGCTAATTTTCCAATGACTTGCTTTCATACTTTTACAAATGCTTACTTTCATCTCTTTTCCATGCTTATACATGTAACATGACTGATCATTTTCAAAAAACATTCATGTTTTCTGACTGCAGGGTACTGTAAACTATAGCTTTTGTTTTCTTGTGTTTAACAATATTTCAGAAGGAGTCTGCATGAATGTGTGAACTACCCTGTATCTGAAATATAGAAGCTTATTTTAATCAGACACATTTCTCACAAGCTGTATTACCAAAGATACTGATTTGATTAATTGTATTTCCCTCTTGCCATATTTGAAACACAGGCTCATAATTTCTATGTTTGCATTCAGAAGGCAGCATATCCTGTCCTAGTAGTTACAACTTGTGAAGTGAGCAGGTCAGCAGAGTGCACAGAGGCTTATACACAATGCAGTCAGAGTTTTGAACACATAATCTGAAATAATATTACATTCAACTCTAGTAGCAAAGGCACACATTTGCTATTGATTTCCAGTGTTTCTGACCAACAATTATTTTCATTGCTAGATATGGTATGCTTAAGCATTTCTACTGCATTTACAAACATTCCAACTTTTACTCTTTCATCAGACTCATTTGAATGTAATTCCTGAAAATTTACTTTATTTACTTATTTACAAGCTTTCACAAACTGATTGTGACCCCAGCTGAGTACATATGTCTGGTTATGAGTTTTACACTTTGTTTCTCATGTTTGTATGTCTGTATCCACATATCATACACACAGCTGAATTTATAGCACATGATTGTTTCTGGGTGCCATTTGGATTGTTTTATGATATAATTTTTGTTTCTATTTTGCTTTTAAGCACTGTGCTTAAATTTATCATCAAAATCACTTTCAGAGTTTTTATTACATACTTCAAATTCCTCATGCAGAATTTTAGTGAGTAAATGCTTTCTGGATTTAAGTATCTTTGCTTTTTTTCACTTGAACTAGCTTCTGTAGCTTACCTTGAACTAGCCTGAACTGTTATTTAACTGATTGCTGCATTATTTTAAAATCTGCACTTAAAGTTACATTTTAGTCGAATTTGATCGAAAGTTTGCTTGTTTGTTTGTTTAATTTAACTGTGGAGGCTGCCCACTAAAGTGTGCTAGGCTGTGTAACTAATTTATCACTGTTTCTGCATTTTCTGTGTGTTTCTACCAAAAAAACAAAAAAACAAAAAAATAATCCTTGTTTTCCTGCCTTCCTCAACTAGTTTAGACCAGTTTACAGGCATTGCTGTATTCTGGGCTGTGGTGTTGTTCCTGTGTTGTCCATTACCTTACTTGGATAGAAGGAAGTTTCTTTGCTCACCAGTGGGAGTGGGGAGCCTTGAGCAGCCTAGCTGTCCTTGGGGGAAGTGACCTCAGCACAAGAAGCTGTAGTAATTGGTTGTTTGGGACCATTTCCAGCTCTTTTGTAGTTCACTGTTTAAAATCCGCCTCTGGGCATTTTTTTCTGGCTATACTGCTCAGACAAGCTCCACGTGGGTTGACAGAGTGGTCCTAGCAGCAGGGAACTCGGAAAAGCGACTACCTTCTGGATTTAAGTATCTTTGCTTTTTTTTCACTTGAAATTGCTTCTGTAGCTTACCTTGAACTAGCCTGAACTGTTATTTAACTGATTGCTGCATTATTTTAAAATCTGCACTTAAAGTTACATTTTAGTCGAATTTGATCGAAAGTTTGCTTGTTTGTTTGTTTAATTTAACTGTGGAGGCTGCCCAGTAAAGTGTGCTAGCCTGTGTAACTAATTTATCACTGTTTCTGCATTTTCTGTGTGTTTCTACCAATAAAAACATAAAAATAATCCTTGTTTTCCGCCTTCCTCGACTAGTTTAGACCAGTTTACAGGCATTGCTGTATTCTGGGCTGTGGTGTAGTTCCTGTGTTGTCCATTACCTTACTTGGATAGAAGGAAGTTTCTTTGCTCACCAGTGGGAGTGGGGAGTCTTGAGCAGCCTACCTGTCCTTGGGGAAGTGACCTCAGCACAAGAAGCTGTAGTAATTGGTTGTTTGGGACCATTTCCAGCTCTTTTGTAGTTCACTGTTTAAAATCCGCCTCTGGGCGTTTTTTTCTGGCTATACTGCTCAGACAAGCTCCACGTGGGTTTACAGAGTGGTCCTAGCAGCAGGGAACTCAAAAAAGCGACTACCTTCTGGATTTAAGTATCTTTGCTTTTTTCACTTGAAATAGCTTCTGTAGCTTACCTTGAACTAGCCTGAACTGTTATTTAACTGATTGCTGCATTATTTTAAAATCTGCACTTAAAGTTACATTTTAGTCAAATTTGATCGAAAGTTTGCTTGTTTGTTTAATTTAACTGTGGAGGCTGCCCACTAAAGTGTGCTAGCCTGTGTAACTAATTTATCACTGTTTCTGCATTTTCTGTGTGTTTCTGCCAAAAACAAAAAAATAATCCTTGTTTTCCCGCCTTCCTCAACTAGTTTAGACCAGTTTACAGGCATTGCTGTATTCTGGGCTGTGGTGTAGTTCCTGTGTTGTCCATTACCTTACTTGGATAGAAGGAAGTTTCTTTGCTCACCAGTGGGAGTGGGGAGCCTTGAGCAGCCTACCTGTCCTTGGGGGAAGTGACCTCAGCACAAGAAGCTGTAGTAATTGGTTGTTTGGGACCATTTCCAGCTCTTTTGTAGTTTACTGTTTAAAATCCGCGTTTGCACGGCTTTGCGCGGTCGTACGCATAGCGCAGCGCCGGTTAAATAAGGTTAAACTTTTTCTGGCTCCGCCAAGTCTGTTCTTCAAATTTTCCCTTAAGGAAGCTCTACTCTTAGTATAACCAGACTACTCACTGTATTATAAGCCTAGCACTTGTTCTCAATACTTCTCTACTAAGTAAGCACACTTGTACTAAGTAAAGCACTAAATCTACTTACCACCCCTGTGAATACCCACTTCCCTTAAAGGTATACCACTCCCTTATACTGTTCTAGCATGTCGAGTGGTAGATTACTGGCATTGTCTCCAGTTCAGCTGGTCAATCTGGACATCTTGAGACAATGCTACAATTGTCTCATGTACACAAACAACCCTCTCCTCCTCCCAACAAACACAAATACATGTGAGAGATGCAACTATATAGCCAAACTGGAGGCTGAACTCTCTCAACTCAGGGCTGGCATGACCAGACAGGAGGAGATGGCAACCACACACACAACAATCCCAGTCCCACATAGACCTACCACAACTGCAAACCAAACACATAAAACACAAAGACATACTCGGAGGCTCTAATAAAAAACTTACCAAAACAACAGAGGCTCCCAAAGCAGACATCCAAAAATCCACCACCTCAAAACAAAACACATGCAACACATACTTCAATAAATCAGTGTGTCAACCAATCGCAGCCCTTAAGGCCAAACACCTTGCCTGATACACTAGTAATAGGTGACTCCATAGTCAGACACACTGATGTCCCACTGACCAGGCTGAACAAGGAGAGGGTGACTGTAAGCTGTCTATCGGGAGCTAGGATCCGCCACATAACACACGCACTCAGGTCATTCCAAAGCAAGTACAAATATGACTCCATCATTGTCCATGCTGGTGTGAATGACCTGAGACGTACCTCCCTGGACTACATGAAAAGAGACATAGAGGAGCTCTCCGATTATGTAACCCAGGCTGGTATGACCCTGACCCTGAGCAGCATCTTGCCCTCACCAAGAATGATACCACAATACAAAGACAAGATGATCAGCTTTAACAATTGGCTCAAGTACTGGTGTCATTCTAAGGGGATCTAATGTCTGTCTGCCTGGGATGATATGTTGGACAAGCCACGCTGCTTCGCAAGGGATGGCTTACACCTGTCACCACTGGGCTTCCGGATATTGGCTAAGGCTCTTGCCACCCCCATAGTGCCTTTTTTAGGCAAGGCTCAAAAGACAAACCCACCTCCTTAGAAAACAAAAATGGAAAAAAACTAAGGGTAATGCTGCTCAACGCCAGAAGTCTAAATCTCAAGATGCAGGCACTTGATGCACTCCTCAGCATGGAGAACATCGACGTCTGTGCAGTAACTGAAACCTGGTTCAAGGCTCCTGAGAGCACCCCAGCGCTACCAGGCTATACCTCGTATCATGTTTTTCGGCCCCAATACCCAGGCCGAACCACAAAGGGAGGGGGAGTGTCCATATTCATAAAGGATACCCACACCTCCAGGTTAGTAGCAACACATGAAGCATCAGAGACCTTACAGGTGCAACTAACCATAGGCAAAACTGCTACACAACTGGTAGCATGTTACAGACCACCCTCCCAATCTCAAGAACCCCACTCAGCCTTCCTGAAGACATTGGAGGATATGAATGTATCACAAAATACCATCATACTGGGAGACTTCAACTACCCAAACATAGATTGGGTACATTATTCTAGCCCTAATACCCTAGCCCAAAGGTTCCTGGAATTCATAAATTCAAATGCACTGGAACAACTAGTCACCTCTCCCACTAGGGGAGATAATATACTAGACCTGATCATCACAAACATGGGGACAAAATGCTCCACACCGAAGTATACCCCTCACTAGTGAGATCTGACCACAAACTAATCACCCTGGATATACATATCCCACCTCCACACCCAGCACAAAAGACCACAGTGAAAAACTTCTCAAAAGCAGACTTCTCTCTTCTTAAGACTGAGATGGTATCCTTTAAGCCCACTGTGCCAGTGGATACCACATCCCACAATGCCGAATCCTTCACAAATGCTTTCTATGGACATCTCCAAGAATGCATGGATCATGCAATCCCAAACAAATCCAAGTCCCTCTCCACCAAATGTAAGCATCCTGTCTGGTGGACCTCAGCCATAAACAAATTGTATAACAAAAGAAGGAAGCTACTGCACGTCAGAGCGAAATCCCATGAAGGGAAGACATCTCTGATCAACATTAGCAGAAAACTACGTTCTCTCATAAAAACATCCAAGGCAAACTTTGAGAGAAAAATCGCTAAGGACACTAAAGATAACCACAAAGCCTTCTTCAGCTATGTTAGAAACTTGGGCGGAAACCCTCAGATATGCTCAGAGTTGGTTCACAACAACAAAACATACACTGAACCCACAGATATTGCTAACATCCTGGCTGACAGGTTCAGTGCAAATTTCTCGCCTCCTTCACCCCCAAAAGAAGAAATACTTATCCCAGCTGAATGTAATCTCCCTGTCATCTCAGATGTCCAAGTGAGAACCGCCCTAAACAAAGCAAAAAACACAGCATCAATGGGACCTGACGGTATCCCGGAGTGCGTGTTACGTGAACTCCAAGAGGAGCTAAACACACGCATAAAAATGCTATTTAACCTTAGCCTTACTTCGGGATATGTACCTAAACACTGGCGTACAGCAACAGTGGTCCCACTCCACAAGGGGGGTGCCTCTACAGACCCTGGAAACTACCACCCCATAAGCTTAACTAGCCTGGTCTGCAAAGCTATGGAAGGAATCATTATGGAACTCATAAACAGAGACATAGGGGACCTACAGACACTTGACCCCACCCAGTTCGGCTTTGTAAAGGGCAGATCCTGCCATTTAAACCTGGTTGACTTTTTCAAAACAGTCACTAGAGCCATTGATGAGGGCAAAGCAGTCCATACAGCATACCTGGACTTGGCTAAGGCCTTCAACACAATACCCCACTCAGGCATCATAGATAAGCTAAACAGCTTAAAAGTAAACCCTTATGTCACTAGATGGGTTGCAAACTGGCTAAAGGACAGAACCCATAAAGTTAAAATCGCTGGAGCAATGTCAGACTCAAAGCCAGTCACAAGTGGTGTCCCACAGGGATCTGTCCTGGGACCCCTTTTGTTCGGCATTTATTTCTCAGATGTTAAAGCAAACATGGGAGGGCTGTGGCTGACAAAGTTCACAGATGACTGCAAACTAGGCGCCATAGTCGATACACCAGCAGATACACACATCCTACAAAAACGCCTCACTGAAACGGACAACTGGTGCTGTAGTCACGGCCTTAAACTAAATGCCAAAAAATGTATAGTCATCCCTTTTGGAAAAAACAAAGTACCCACAAATTATCACATAGACAGCAACCCACTGAGTACGGAAAAAGTAATCAGAGACCTAGGGACCCAAGTAGACAGTGACCTCTCATTTGACACCCACGTTGCCAAAGTGGTTAGAAAAACATTCTACCTTGCACACCTCATCATGAAGGGTTTCACATCCAGATCCAAGGATGTCATTGTACCCCTATATTCCTCCCTCATCAGACCCATGATTGAGTACAATGCCCCATTTGGTATGTACCTCACCCGGCACTTGCAACAGCTGGAGAGACCACAAAAGTACCTCACCAAAAGGATCAAGGGTCTCCAACATATGTCTTATTCTGCCAGACTAAAGAAACTTCAGCTCTATTCAGTAGCATACTGCCTGCTCAGAGGTGATCTCTGCCTGACGTACAAGGCCATGTCCAATCAGGATCTGATGGACATGCTCCACCTCAAAAAATCCAAATCCATCAGGACCACGAGAGCTAAAGACTTAAACCTCGGCACAAGTATGAATAGGACATGCTGGAGGGATAGATTCATAACCCAGAGGCTTCCCATGCTTTGGAACAGGATCCCAGTTCGTATTAGGCAGAGCCCCTCACTGACTCTCTTCAAGACAAATCTTGATGAGTGGATGGGAGATCGTAAGTTTACCCCAAGGGTCACATCTGTGTCACTGCTAGACAGGGGCACAGTAAACTAATTCTATTATATAAGGGGACCTTCACTGTGTCACTACTAGACAGAGGCACAGTATTCTAGATTTATTCTGTACATTTTTGTACCACTTCATGGGGTGGCAAAAGCCACATCACTATGGCTAGGCTTACAAATGCCCCAGGGCAGATAGCCTAGTACTATACTATGAAACTATGAAAATACTACTAAATGTACTTGCTACAGACACATATCCAGCACTTTATCAAGTGTCAAAGATCATGTGCAAATTGAAAAAAAGCAAAGTAGCCTGTATATTATCAAAACACATTTCCTCATTAGTTGCCTACCTTGGCTCTCTTTCTGTCATTTAATTTTGCATTCTCACTTTTATTTTCTTTTTAAGGAAGATATCTTACAGAAAGAACAATCCATAGCCATAACATGCTTTCCTCCCCTGCATTTCTTTACTCTGCAGGAAGTTCTGCTTCCCTTCTAAAGTGCTGACATCATGTTGGGGTCAGCAGTGTCCATTACCTAGTCAGCAAGAGGGAGAAAGGCTTACATAAAAAGGATTTCCAAGTTGGGCAGTTTCTCTTGTTTTATTTGTCTAAATTTCAGTTTAATTTAATTATATATAAGGCATTCCTCTAAAACTATCTTAACATTTCACATTGTTTGAATTCCTCTTTTCTACAAACTAAACTACTAAAACTCATAAATAAGAAAACCAAGTCTAGAACTGTAACTGTATATATTACTAATAAAATGCAACCTACCATGGATACCAAAGTTCCTAGTTTGCCTATCAAATACAGAAACTACTATACTATCTTTCTACTTACCAATACCTAGAAATTCATAAAAAACTAGCCAAAAGCTACAGTGACTTACAAATAATTAATATATTATATGTAAGTTAAAATAAGAAACTATTAATTTGGCTATATATTTTGCCATATAAAACTATTCCCCATTACTACATGAAAGGTTAATAATCCTCTTCTATTAATCAAAAATATTAAATAATCCAGCAAATAGTGTACTATATACCTATTTATGTAATACCAGTATAAATTATCCAATAAATATTCCTAAATTATTGATTCATTCAACATTATTATAACTAAATCTCTAAATAACTAAATAGAACAAAGTGAGACCTGAAGAGCTAAAGATATCTGTAAACTTACAGGTGGCAGGTAATTTTATCATACTAAATTATTATCCAAAAGGAAAATTAATGCACATATATATTCATCATGCTAAAAGATATATGCACATATTTTATAGCCCTAACAAAAGCTCTGAATTAATTTTAAAAGTACAAGTGTCTATATCTCAAAATCGTGTAGCACTCAATATGATAAATATAAAAATATTTAAAAATCCTTTAACTTATTAAACTAATTCTTAAAAATATGTACATCATTGGGGTCAAAAATGTCTTGCTATTTCTATGGAGTAAAAAAAAACATTTGTAGTCTATGCTGTATTCAAAAGTTACAATGTGCTTAATTCAAATCCCATTCTCCCTTCCCAGGTACAAACATATTGAAAAATCTGCTTTACTTTTTTATCAAAATGGATGCACTGATTCAGCAATATTTTATTTATTTCTTTCTTTATTTATTTATTATTTATTTATTTATATTTGTTGACCGGGAGTGTCCGACTGGACGTAGGTCCATTTTCAGTGGAGGCCCGGGGAGAAAAGCTCCACAGTTAAAATAAACAGACAGTAGTTACATTGGATTACATAGCGATTAACAATTCACATAGCAATTACTTACAACATATTTACAGATGAAGAACATAGTACATCAGTAGACAACTAGAATCTTTATTTGTGAAGTACATAACAGACATTAACAAATGTTAAAATAAGAAGTTCCTGCTGTATAAGTACTAGGCTTATGAGCATCTGAGCTTGCTATAATCAAGGTAGTTAGAGGAGTGGAAAGAAAGGTAGTGGTTGGATGGGGTGGCTGATATTAGAGTGGGAGTTGCAAAGGTATAGCCAGCATGTTTTTAGGTGCGCTTTTAGTAAAGTTTTGAAGTGGGTGCATGATGGTACGGAGGTAATTGTGGGTGGAAGGGAGTTCCATAATTTGACTATGGTGCAAGAGAATAGTGCTTCGCCAGCAGAGTTATTGGCTTTAGTGATCTGCAAGTGATTTTTGTTGCTGGATCTTAGTGGTCTGGTGGTGCGATAGGGTTGGAGTAGATTCTGGAGGAATGGGACATTTAGTGGATGGTTTACTAGTTTGTGGGCGAGTGAGAGTTGATACCATTGAAGGAGGTGAGGGACTTCAAGCCAGCCCAGTTCAGCAAGTGAGAGACTGTGGTGACTATGGTAGGATGCCCCTGTGGCGAATTTGGCAATTTTGTTGTAGCAGGTCTCTAGCTTGTTTAGATTGCATTACCTTAGGTTGGTATATATTGGAGACGCATAAAGTAGGCTGGAGATAAGGTGGGAATTTGCTATTGAAATCTTTGCTGCTTTGGTGAGAAGATGTTTATTTCTGTATAATGCTCCTAGTTTTTTGTGGACTTTTTTTATGGTCATGGATATGTGAATATCAAATTTTAGTTTATTGTCTATTTCCACACCTAGCAATTTGGTGTGTTCAGTTGGGTATATAGTGGTGTTGTCTTTTGCTGTGATGTTAAAGTGAGAGTTGTTTTGAGTATGTTTGGTGGGTTGGAAGATGAGCAGTTTAGTTTTGTTTGGGTTGAGTATTAATTGGGCATCGGATAACCAAGTTTCAACAGAGGAAAAGGCTTCCTGTGTGACTTTTTGCAGTTTGGGTAGGGACTGGGCTGAGCAGATGATGGTTGAGTCATCTGCGTATTGTATGAGTGTGCCATGTGTGGTGGCAGAGGCTAGATTATTTGTGAAAATAGAGAAGAGTAGGGGTCCAAGGATGGATCCCTGGGGAACCCCTATGAAGACAGGTAGTTGGGGAGATATGTCATTCTGTCATACAGCGGATTGTTGTTGGTCAGACATGTAACTCTGAAACCAGTTGGTGACTGATTGTGAGAAGGATAGGTTATTGAGGACAGAGATAAGTTGTTTGTGTGGGACCATGTCAAATGCTTTAGATAGGTCTAGGAAAGTAGCAGAGGAGCGATAGCCATTGTTTTCATGCTGAAGGATAGAGTTAGTAATGGAGAGTAAGGCAGTGGTGGTGCTATGGTTTGGTCGGAAACCATGCTGAGTATTGGAAAGGAGGTTGTTAGTAAGGAGGTAGTCTGAGACCTGAGAGTGTATGCATCTCTCTAGTATTTTGGAGAGTGGAGAGAGAATAGCTATGGGGCAGTAATTGGTTAGTTCTGTGGAGGGTCTGCCTTTGTGGAGGGGAATTATACGTGATACTTTCCACAGTGTGGGAACATAACTTTCTGACAGAGATCAGTTAATCAAGATGGATACTGGGTAGGCCAGAGCATCAGCTGCGATTTGTAGGTATTCACTTGGGAGGTTTTCTGCTGCTAATTTGGTGGGTTTAAGTTTAGTTAAGAGTTTTTTTATGTTGGAGGTAGGTACAGGAGAAAAAGAGAAGGCAGTGGGGAGATTAGTAGTTGAAGGTGTGGGTTGGAGGGGAGGGGGGTTGTGTTGTTTAGCTAGTGATAGTATGGTTTGTGTGAAGTGTATGTTGAATGAGGTAGCAATATTTTCTGAGGAGTGAGGGATGTTAGGAGGAGGGGTATTGACTTTACCTGGGTGGAGGATGGAGTTTATGGAGGACCAGAATTGTTTGGGGCTGTGTTCGGAGGAGTCTAGGGCAGACTGGTAGTATTGGAATTTGTCCTGTTTTATTAGCTTTTTGACTCTATTGCGTAGTTCTAGGAATTTCTGTCTAGTTGAGGGGGTCTTGGTTTTGTGCCAGTGCTCCCAGGCTTTATCCCTGTTTTTCATTTCTGACTTAATGGTTTTCTGTAGCCATGGGGAGGGTTGTGCTTTGATTCTGGAAAGTCTTATTGGGGCATGGTAATTAAGGATGCTCAGGAAGGTAGTATTAAAAAATTCAACTGCGTCATCAAGACTGAGGTACTTTAGAGGATGCCAGTTACATTCTTTGAGGGATGAGATGAATGTGAGTGGGTTAAAGTTTATTTTTTTACGTATCTGATGGTAGATGACAGGTTTAGCTTGGTATAGGTATTTTTTCAGTAGGAATGTTGGGGAGTGATCACTGAGGCTATCTGATAAGCAGCCTGTTATATATGACTGGGGGCTCTTACTGACTAGTATCCAATCCAGGGTAGTGTGCTTGCTGGAGTTTTTATTTATCCTGGTTGGTGACTGGACTAGTTGGGTGAAGCCATGAAGGTTTACATGATGGGTTGGATGGTTGCCAGAACAGGATTGCTAGTCAATATTGAAATCACCTAAAATTATAGCTTCTTGGGGGAGATGGTGGGTAGACCAGCTGAGTAGGTTTTCTAGTGGAGCGATGTTTTGGCCAGGTGGGAAGTAGCATCCAATTATGTTGATGGTTTTGTTTTGGTTTATTTTGAGGTTGGTATATATTATTTCTTCATTGCCTGTTTGTGGAGCTGATGATTTTAAGATCTGGGTGTTTAGATGCTGTTTAAATATTATAGCTACACCGCCTCCTTTCTTGTTTAGCTGGTCTACTCTTAGTATGTCATAACCTGTAGGGAGTATTTGCTCACTGGTAATGTGAGGTTTTAGCCAGGTTTCTGTCAGGATGACTATATCTGGGGAGTACATGTCTATGGTGGCATGGAGTTCATGGACTTTGTTGGATATACTTCTAATATTTAAGCTTAGTAGAAGGAAGTCATTGGGCTTTCTATTGGCTGTAATATGGGAGAAGTTGTGGTTTCTAGTCTGATTATGAGGATTGGGGTTGGAGATGGTAGATCCAGGGTTGGGGTGGATATCTCCACTTAGGGCTAATTTTGATATGCATCAGGTTATTAGTTTTCTCAGTTTTTGAATGTGTTTGTTTATAAGGGAAACTTTATGATTGTGCTCTTTGGTTAATAGGTATGGTGGGAGGGTTACTATGTTAAGTTGTAGGGATGCTTTATGTTTGAGTAATATAGATAGTAGAATATGTGGGGGGTGCATATGGATGGTTCTTGAGTTGGTGGGAGGGGAGCTGATTAAGGGTGAGACATGAGTGGTGGTGTGAGTAGTAGTACAGTAGTAGTGGTTGAGTGTGGGAATGATAGAGCTTTGGTAGGATGTAAGATATGCAAGGAGAGTGCATGCAGTGAGCATAGGTAAGGTATGCTTGTACATGTTAGTTGAGGAGGGGTGATAGTAGTGGGAAGATGGAGGAGGTAGTGTTGGGTTAGTGCTGTGGTTGGCTACTGGAAAGATGGGAGGGGTTTGTGAGTGTAATAAAGGTGGGACCACTGGGGGTGGTAGGGAATAGGGGGCAGGGTGGGGAGCGAAGCGGGTAGAGACCATAACATTCAAATTTCAGCTCTGACTTATGAAATGAGTTATTTAAGTTGTATTAGTGAATCTAAAAACATACTTTTTGCAAAAAGCTTCAAAATGCATATAAACAAGCTTCAAGTTTCAGCTTTTATGATATTTTCAAATATTTTATATGATTTTCTCTGTAAATTAGATGAACTCTTGAACATTCACATTTCTTCCATATACAGATATATGTAATACATATTTTTTTATAAGCAGTTTGTTATTTAAATATAATTTTCTGTATTATCTGGCCACTAATATTCAACCTTATTCTGTATAACTTATATTTCTAAAATCTCCTATCAAAGAGCTATTTAATCATCATCTCGTTATTAGAGATTACAGTATGTGTATAAATTTGTAACTTACTGATACTGTCCTTTTATTAATCTTCTTAGCAGATATTCCATTCCTTGTGCATATGCATATTACTCATAATCTGTTTACTGTTCTTATTAATTCTAGTAGTACAAGCAATCTTGAGTACTGCTGTTCTTATCTAAGCTTCACATTTTGACATTAGAATTTGATTACAGCATGTGAAAATGACAACTAACAGCACACAGCAGCTGCTAATTTCCTCTGTAACCTTGTCATTTCTTAATTCTTTTAAACTGTTCTGATCAGTAAGAAGCATTTAACTTTGCTTCTTTCCATTAATATGTACAGTCTGAGTTAATAACATTACAGTATAAGCTATTAACATTCATCAAAATGTAAGCAGATTATATGTCATGAACAGCTCAATATAAAATATTACTATAGCCTTTCTTTTATTGGTTTTTTACTTCTAAGAAAAGAAAAAATGTTCTAAGTAGATTTCTCACATACATACTTGAAAAAAAGAAAGCTCCTTTCTGTTTTTGCAGACAGATAAACTTTGACCTAGATTTTCTTCAGAACAGTGTAGGGCAGGAAGAAAGGCAATTAAGAATCCAACATTCTGACACAACTGGAACATTATTTTGTTCTCAATCTTTTAAGTGCTAATTGCTTCATAAACAGGAAAAAAGAAAACAAAATCACAAGCATTTTAACACTTCTAATTAGCGTATTACTTAGATCTGACATTCATTTAACCCAATACACATACTAAGCAAAGTTAAACAAACAAAATAAAATTCTTAACGTGTATAGTCTTAAAGTTACTAATTCTATTGCTTAGAATTTAATGACATTCTCTTACAGGAAGCATTTGTTCAACATTTATAAATACATTTATAAGTTTAGTTAAATGAAATATGTTAATTTTTTCACTATAAATATAGTAAAACAGTAAAACCAGCCATTTATATTCCTTATCATGAAAAATGCATTAGCTTAAAATATGAATATATGCATACATATCTTTTGAAGCTTAAAGTAAAATATAAGCCTTTTACTTAAAGGGCAAATCTACTGCTTCAGAAAATAAAAAGTGCTGCAATCAGAGAATAAAAGTCACTTGTTTTTAAGCTTTTAATTTTAGAAGCAGTTTTCCAGGAATTCAGCTCACTCTTTTTCTTAATGGATATACTGTTCCAATCCATTTCCTCAGTATTATAAAGGATTTTACTTTTGTTGATAAAAGTTGATGCCTCCTCAAGTGTGTCAATATTTCATTTCCTCCAAAAAGAAATAATTTGATCTTTGCAGGAAACACAAAAGTGGCTTTAATATTGTTCTTTTAACTTCCCTGACCAGTGGTAAGCAGAATTTTCTTTTACTCAGTACTTTACTGGAATTTTCATTGTCAACTCTGACTACATGTTCACCCATTTTAACAGGTAGGTTGGACTATGCTGTTTTCAATATTTGATCTTTTTCTAAGCTTGACATAAACTGAATATGGTGGTGAATTTTCTTTCTTTAAAGGTGCCCTTAAGGATCTATGTGCCCTTTCAATTCCAAATGATAAAGTTTCAGGTAATTTTATGTAGCCAAGTTGTTAAGAAGTTTATTATATTTTCTCTCTCATACTTTTCAGGTATGCCATACATTCTAATGTTATTATGTCTCAGCCTATTTTCTAAATCATCAACTTTATCTCTCTGCCAGTTATTTAGTTTTAAAAGAAATTCAGTTTTAGACTCACCTTCAGTTATTCTCCCTTCATGATCATTTAAAGCTTCTTCCATACTACTGATTTGTGCACTTTGTTGTTTCACAAGATTTTCTAACTGTTCCATCATTTTTCTGGTCTCTTCTATGAAATGTTGTATGTTGGCATATAGTTTGTCCAATTTTAAGTAATACATCATGCATACTAGATATCAATGACTGGATGTATTTTTAATACAAGAATCCTGAGTACCATTTTTGAGTGACTCATGTTGAAGTCTCTTATCTCTTAACTGAGCAGTTGAAATTCTGACAGGAAAATTACAGCTTTTGAAGAACTTGAATCTATGAATATTTTTCGCTGATTATTAGTAAATAAAATTAGCTATCAAGTATCTCCACATTTTATTTTTTTATTGCATTTTCTGTCAGTGAAAAGTTTTCAGTCACAGAGCTTTCACCAGCTGCTGCTCTCTGTTAGCCATCTTGGCCATGCCTGCCAGAGGGGATTTTCCTCATGAACCAATGGTCCCAAAGTGGATGAATGGGAGGTGAGCTCTCATCATCTCTTTAAGGAAGTACCTTCTTTTTAACAAGCCCTCCATCATGGCTGATATACATATCAAATAGAATGTGAGGGGCTTAGTATGCCATCTCCCTATGCATGTGTGAACTTCCACATATAATCAAGGGAAGATGCCACCTGAATGCAGCTTTGCAGTACCACATTGACCCATCACAATGCATGCAATGCACCTCTTTCTTTGACAGGTGCCAGCACTGCAGTGGGCTATACTGTCTTCTACACTAGGAACTGACTATTCACTTCAACCTTTCCTCAATGGTACCTCTGGTATCGGAGTTGCTTGTCACTCCTATGTCCTCTGTTATCTGGGTCATAGTTGGGGCTTTATGATTATAGTCCACATTTTTGGGGGAACAACATATATTTTGTTTTGTTTTGTTTTATTTTCATTTAGCAGCACTGGGTTATCCATTAACCACCTAGTGAGGTTTATTTACTCCAATTTACAGTTGTGGGTGACTGCATGCCTTTAAATGCCAAATGAAAGCCATCATTTACATCCACAATGAGCGACACATTTTCATGAAGGTTTCACATGCAATTAGTCCTAAATGAATGCTTGTTGAAGACTTCCATGTACTGTGTAGGGGGATGAACAGCTATTTTCCAGGCAGCATTTTCATCACGTTAAGACAGGTAATTGAAAATTCAGGTAAGGGCTGAGATGACCAAATACTCTCTATCTAGTCTTGATACTAGGATTGGGTGCTACACTGTCTCAAAAAATAGAATAGTGGGGAAATAAGACTCTAGCATAGTATCTCTCATCTATGTTAACAACAGTTTCTGTAAGTTTAGCCAAAGCAGTACATGGACACTGGTTGTTAGATACGGGATATATTCCTTGAAATGTTAATGAACTAACTAGAGCAATTAGCATGTCATATGCTAGACAAAGTTCCAGAAAATTTAATTTGTAATATAGGCTTCATGGATATTAGACCACATCTTGTCTTTATGCATTATCTGTCATGCCTCTTGATATGGCTTGATATTATAAAGTGCAGAAATTTCTCCACCACTGAAGAAATGCATCTGCAGAAGTGAAGAAATATATTTACTGTCAAGTGTCTTGGTGTTTAAAAGTACATTATTATAATTTACAATAAATTGTGACTCAGCTTTGCTACCTTGTGTTGCAAGTAGGAAGTTTGTCTGAAAATCAGAAATTTTATATTACTGTTTGTTGACCAAGTTAGTCCTACTTAGTGGTGACTTGTTCAAAGGCAGCAATTACACTACTAGTAGAAATTTGACCAGGGCATTGGTGAATCTACCCTATGCCTTTTGATAGGTGCTATGGAATCTTTTATATCCACCTAAGCTACCACCAACTCAAGCAGATAGGATCTTGGTTTAACCTCTTGTGCAAAGGATGATACACTCAGGAATGTACACCCCCCCCCCCGCCATGTGGCACTGTAGTGTCAGCTGTCCATCTATTTGAAGTAGGAATCAAACCCACAGCCTTCTGCATCAAAGTTAAATATGTTACCTATTACACTAACTGACACTGCTGGATATTATTGATTTCTGGCTACAGCTGATTAGTTAGAAACTTTTAAACAGTCCATTGCATTGTATTGTTGTGTGCTGAGTAAGAAGCCATAAAATAATTTAACTGTTTTTTTTTCTTTGATGAAGAGAAAGACAAAATATTAGTACTTAGAGAATAAATTGGTAATTATTGTCAATCCAGAAAGAAATTGCCATTTATTAGACAAATATGCTTTATGACAGCAGAAAGTTCTACAGATACTGTAGATGCATATGCTGGTGATGTAAAAGGTTAAAGACAGATATTGTTAGTTTTGTGAGTTGTATGATTCTGTAATAGGAGGTAGAATAAATTGTGGTACAAAATGATGAAATAATGTGCAGGCTCTTATGAGAAACAGTCATAACTTTATCAAAGCTATACATCCGCACAGGGACAGAGCAAGTGAAATTACTTGTGAATAATTAACAGCACTAAATAATGAAAATAACATGCAAAATAAAATGTGAGTCAAATAATATGACAAAAAGAGACATAAAAACAGGATGCATTTAATAGTAATACATATGAAAAAGGGAACCCCAGAACCATTTGGTAATGTACTACCAGAGAAATAAAGTCCAGAAAACAGCTGCTTTCGCAGCTGAAATTCAGCTTTGCAGTAGTTGTGCATATAAGCATGACAGGAAACTTTGCCCAGATCTTAATCAAGTCTGTTCTAGAAAAGGACATTTTACAAAACTGTGTAAAAGCAAAAATAAAAAAAAGCATGTACAAAAGAATGTGCATGTTGTTGGACGGAAATATGAAAAGGAACTATTATTATTTTATAAGTGAAAGTTTATCTAAATCACTGAAACAGCAGTGCAAAGCACATTGTTGGAATGAAATGCTGCAAATTGGTGGTCGGAAACTAAATGTTTAAATGATATATTGGAGAAGAGTGCAGCATCTTACCAGAAAATACTTTTAAAGCTTTGGTTGCTTTTAGCTTTGAAGACAAATCTACAGGTACAGTGTTAATATATTCTCGCCACTTGGTGGCACATTTTGTTTAGAAACTGCAGATGTCAGTACCAAAATAAAAATTAAATTTCAGTGTTTATTTTTGAATAGTTGCTAAAGAAGTGAATTATCCTAATATTTTGTTTGGGCCATATGGCTTGTGTAATGCTACAATTCCAAAACAGAATATTTGACATCAACCATTGCCTAACTAATTGTTGTCATTTCAGGGGGGCCCAAAGGTCATCAGCATCATACTTCTCAATGTCTTAGAGCAAGAAATCTGAACAAGTCACAAATAATGAGTGGAAA
Organism: Protopterus annectens; assembly: GCF_019279795.1. Classification (NCBI taxonomy): domain Eukaryota; kingdom Metazoa; phylum Chordata; order Ceratodontiformes; family Protopteridae; genus Protopterus; species Protopterus annectens. The sequence continues at coordinate 79,385,324 of NC_056732.1, read as the reverse complement.
AAGGCCCCCAAATGGGGACATCTTTTAAATATTGCTCTTGCAGTCTTGGAAAGTTTATAGAATAATGGGTTTTGCATTTGTATTAATTTTTTGAAGCATGTGAAGTCTGAAACTCCAATGTCTGCAATTATTTTCTGACTTCAGTCCTCAATGATTTGTTAGTGATTTGCCAAAAAAGCACAATTTTATGAGAAACAGACCAAAACTATGAGCAAAAATCTGGACTTTCTATGAAAAAATCTGGACACTTAAGAGGTATGGTCAGCATGGGAGGCAATGATCAACAGGCTAGCCTGCTTTGTCTCTTCTTAGGGCTACTGTATATTAGCTAAGACTTTTTCTGACCCCATAGTGGCTTCTTTTTTAGGCAAGGTCGAAAACATTCCACCAAGAATCACTAAATGCTGTTACATATATGGCTGACTTCTAAGCCCTATCTAAAGCAATATGTAGGGAATTCCATTCCCATTCAGCACAAGACTACTAGGAAATTCAGATCCCCCTATGGAAGTGCTGAATAAACAAACTCAAATATAAAAAGAAAAACTACTTCATATAAAAGCTTCCCCATCTCCACTATAAAAAGCTGCTTAGGAAAGCCAGCAAAGAGCTCAAGCACACCTTAGGACCTCACTAAAGCCTTTGATAGGATCCCCATTGCAGACATCATTGGCCAACTCACTAATCTAAAGTTAGACTTCTATATTACTTAGTGGGTGAGTGGGTAAGGGACTGGCCTAGGAGGACAGGGTTTGTGGGTTTAAGTCCCAGCTGGGGTGATATTATTTAAAATCAAATGGAATGGTGCAGCAGATTGCACACTTGTCTTTGATTCATGGACGATGAAAAGGATGTGGGTTAATGTTCCATTACTGGCACTGTAGTGTAACAATGGGGGAGGGGCTGACACTGTTAGAGTTCCACCCTTTAAAACAAATGGCTTCACAAACATTCAAATTAAAGACTTGAATTTCTATCAGCAAATATACAATACACTCTGGAGGGAGAGATTTATTTCTCAGTGCTTCCCCATGTCTAGAGTAATTTTCCATTACATATAAAATAGGGTGCATACCTTTACTTCCTCTAAGTTAAACCATGATTATTGGATGGATGCCCATAAATTCATTGTCGGTATGAGCTGTTTTGCCCTTCTGCAGGCAGAAGGTGCCTATGAGGGTGGATATTGACAAAATTATAATGATCCATGGACTGACTCTGCCTTATAAACTCAATGAATCTATACTATTAACCCATTTGGTTGCAAACTGTCTCTCTGACTTAATGCAGTCAGTAAGAGTTGATGGTACCTGCTTATCTAAAAGGCATGTCACTAATGGTGTCACTCAGGGATGTAACCGAGTTTCCTTCTCTTCAGCATCTGCTTCTTTGATGTAATCTCTGCCTTGCTTTCTGAGCTATGAAAGACTCAGTCCTACTAGATCTCCTATACCATGGATATACTAGTAATACTAAAAAACATACCATCCAAAGACCACAACCTTCATCACAATATAAACAGAACCTCTGGGATTAAATATTCCTCACCCGAAGAATTCCCTACCTATGGAACAAGTTCCCCTTACCAGACAAACAATATAACATATTGGTATCCTCAAATTTCTGCTTAGACAATTGGATGGATACCCACAAATTTACTCTTGGGGTAAGCAATATGGCCATCACTGAGTGCAGTGGCAAATTAACCTATTAAACTCTTTAGGGCACATGTCTACACTATATTATCACTCTGACTGCTGGCTAGTAAGAAGATATGAATCTATGCATCAAGATTGTGGGCACACCTGCTTTCACAAACTGGGGAGAGATTACGGATGTATAAGCTACACCCTACATTGATCAATTACTGTATATTACAGTGATCATGAAATAGTGGCAAACCACTTTGCAAATAAGCATGATAAAGGACAAATTATTATCCCAGGGATAAAAAATTCAAAAGGGGATATTCCAGGGCGACTGTTTCTCACTGCTGCTCTTTTGTCTGGCCCTTAACCCATTAAGTTGTCTACTTAACAGATTAGGTCATGGTTACAATATGGCTCCCAGAAAACAATAAAGTGCATAGACTTTTAATTTTCTATTTGTGGATGATTTAAAACAGTATAGTCCATCAAATGAGGAGTTGAAAGCACAATGAAAACTGGTCAAAACTTTCTCAGATGATATAAGAATGTAATTTTGTCTTGATAAATGTGCAAAAGCAACATTTAATGAAGGAAAGCTGCAGCACCAAGAAAATATCTGTCTGGGACAGGAATGTGATATAAAGGAACTGGAGCAGGAGGGACTGTAGTAAATATTTGAGAGATGATGAAAGATCGACAATAAGACATGAACAAATGTGAACAAAACTCGGTAAGGAATATTTTAGAAGACTAAAATTAATACAGAAAACAGCCCTGACATCTAGGAACAAAGTCCAAGCTATAAACCAATTTGCTCTTTCTGTTCTGACTTACAGTTTTGGGGTGATTGACTGGTCCCAAAAGGTACTGGATCAGTTGGGCAGGAGAACAAGAAAAATAAAAAAATCAGTGTATACAGAAATTATATATTCCTTGTTCTGAAGGAGGTATGCCCTCCTCGAAAATCATTATATGTATAGATCTGCAAATATAGGACAACATACATATCTGCTGACTTCACCAGATTCAAGAATAGTGAAAGTTTTAAAGCATGGGGCGAACAAGTCTAAGATGACTTCCTTGGTTAGTTTAGCAGAAGGATATTAGTGTCAAGCAGGAATGGAAATCAAACCAGAAGACAAAAATTGGGCAGCAACTGAACGTGCAAAAAGACCCAAAGAAAAAATGTAAGGAAAAGGATCAGATGAGACAGTAATAAATGTGGAAAAGGCATAAATATAGTTACAAGTACAGAAAACTCCTGGAATTACCTTATGTTGATTAGGATCCTCCACAGGAATGGTTAAGGATAGGTGAATTTAAACCAAAAGATGAAAGGTTAATATTATTGGCCCAGACAGTAGATTATACACATGCTGGTTTACAAAGTCCATTAAACATGTGGGAGAAACAGACAAATGCAGTTTCTGTAAAACAGAACTGGAAACAGTTGCACATCTTGTTGCTGGGTGTGATACACTAATGGTAGAGGGCCTGTATATTGAAAGGCATAATAACATGGCAAGACTGTTGCATTGGGGATTGTGTAAACGTTGCAATATTGAACTAGCTGAAATATGAACATGATTGGAAACATGAGCCACAAAGCATTATAAAGAATGATAAAGCTTATATCACATGGGATCACCCATTACCAGCAGTTCAAAAAATGGATACAAGAAAACCAGGTGTATAGCAGTCCATGAAAAGAAGACAAAAGTAGCATTGATCACTGAAATTGATACACCCAGTGATTACAGTATCTTATGGAAAGAGAGACACAAAGTTATAAAATACCAGGATTTTCAGGCAGAACCAAGGGCAATGTGAATTGTGGTAGAAGGATACCCAGACAGTTCCAATAGCAGTAAGAGCAACAGGTCTCGCAAAAAAGAATTTACAGTCATATTTAGATATGTTACTGATACATGTAACTCTGTATGAGTTGCAGAAGAATTAAATTTTGGGCACATTGTGGGTGCTGCAAAGAGCAAGTCTGATTAACATCAAAGATTGAAACAATACTAATTTGACAAATATTAGAAACCCAAAGGACTTGGAGAAATTAAACCATGATGCATGGTGTGATCGCCTGGGTAGTGCACATATCTAGCACCGAGAATCATAACAGATTCATGGCAAATAGGTGGCATCTTTTTTATTAACTAGACTGTGCATTTCAGAAGTATGCTGCTCTGCAAATAAAATTATATGTTACTGTCTTTGTGCTGCCAAGTCTATCGTAGACATCCTGGCTCGGTAACAATCTGAATACTGAGGTGGAATGATATGAAGCTGGGACATCCACTTCATGAAGCAATATGGGAGACATTTGTTTGTTAGGAAGGAGATGTTCTTTAACAGTGTGCTATCTGGGAGGATATTGGATGCACAGACACCCAGGGGACAGGCATTCCATGGACTGGAGAGCAGTGCTGTGCATGCAATGATCTTTCTAGGTGTCAGGTAGGTAGAATGTTGTAGAGGGCACCAACACTTAGTCCGAGAGCAATCTTCAGGATCATTAACTGAGAATGTTGTGGGTATATAGTTGTTTGTGCATGTGTAAATACATTAAAAATGTACATGTGTGTGTATGAGCCTGTGTGTATGTGTGTGTGCACCACATGCATGTGTGCGTATGTGTATTATAGTATTCATGAGGTCTGCATATAAGATAAGCCATCAATAGCAATCTGTTAGCTTCAGAAAGACATCTGTCATTGTCCACTTACAGGTGCTGAAGTGACTCGGTAGTACAATCCTCAGCCTAAAGAGCCACCTTGGAAAATTGTAGGCCTTTCCTCTGTGGGAAAGCTGCTTGGTGCTTATGATTAATTTTTCTTTTCTTTCCCATTCTGTTTTTGAAAATGCAAGTGTTCTTCCTCAAATAGGCCACTACTTGATGGAGGTTGTAGAACCAGTGAGGCTAACTGGAGGGCAGGGTCCACAACCATGCCATCGTTAGCAGGTATGCAGGCTGTGGCTAGTCACATTATAGCATATGTGTAAACAGTGTAAGGTTAATATACAGTTTTTCTCTCCAAATAATATAATTGGACTGTAATAGTAAGCCTCTGGTGCACTTGAGTTTGAGATGTTTCACCCTTTCTCCAAGTATACTGCACATCTTCCTGAAGAAACCCATGGCAATAACATTTTTTTAATACACATGGAATTGGAAATCCAATATTATTAAGGTGTTTATAGAGAAATGTTCTGGTGTCTTTTCTAGCAATGTCCTATTAGAAGGTCTATGGTATTTCATAACCTTTAGAGATAGGCACAGATCTGCTTGACTTGCTTTGATAGTCTCCTGGTTGCAGAGGATAGATTGAGAGAGGTCATTCAGGGGGGAGGGGGGAGTCCAGAACAATTGCCATGCTGTGTGATATTCAGCTTTACATCTCCTTCTCCCAGGAGTATGTCTGACTTTAAATCCTTTGAAGATTGCCTAAATACCATTCTTCACCGAATATATATTAATCTACTTATATTCAGCCAAAAAAAGAATGAAATGTTCATGAATACACTGCTTGCATGATCCTTCTTTTTCTGGGAAAAATAGTTTTAACTTTGTGCCTCATATATAAAGTCTGGGTGTGCTGTTTGACAGTGGGTTGATACTGAAGGATGAAATGTGACAGACTGCCAGGTTATCATATTGCCATCTATGAAAGGTTATTTAAGCATCTGTTACCATCTTCGGACTTAACAGCAGTGACAGATACACTTGCATCACCCATCTTGATCGCTGCTGTGCACATTACATTGAGTGGTTGGCCATTGACCTTGCCTAACTGTAGTGGATGCAGTATTCCACAGTTAAAGCTCTGGCTAGTACTCCATGGTCCAGTGATGTCCAGACTTGTCCAGTGGGATCTGAACTGGCTGCCTGTACCCAGGATTTAAGAAGCCTTTGACCTTCTTTGTTCTACATGGTCTGGGTTCTGTCTGTTTGAAATAGCTGTTGGTGCTCTATATTCTGACCAGATAGCTTAGATCGTCAGATGAGGTGGATGACCGCTGTTCCTGATATTCATTTGGAGACCGTAGACAAGCATTCTTTTGTGACTGTCATTGAGCCTTTGGATCTGTCTACCTTCCCCTGAATCAGTCTTGTAAGACTGAAGATTTATTTCAGAGGTCCCTTATATACCATCTCTATAGGAAAATGTTCCTTAATCCTTAAAGTGGATTTGTTTATAACAATAATGGATTGCTTTGACAGCTATTTTCAAGAAGTTAGTTTAGTAATATATTTTATTTATTCGGCTTTGTCTGAGTTGTAGTTAATGTGTTTTGATTTTATGATCAGTGCTTGGGTGTAAGCAACTATTTCTGTTTGTTAACCAGATGATAGGCCTGGTCTAAGACCACTGTCAGCCATAACCCAGGTTACAGAACTACAACTTAAAAATTCAGAGTACAGTCAGCAAGAAACCAAAACACCTTTTTTTCCAGTACTCACTAAAGATTAAATATGTTATCCAAGTGGGTAGAAGACATACCTATAACTAAAGATTCAGCATAAAAAATGCTGACTTACTATGAACACAAATTTTCTTCTGATAGGGTTTCCCAAAATAATACTGTGTGATGATATTATGTATTTTACAGTCTCATTTACAGATGAGATTGTAGAAAATGCTTATAACTAAATAAAAATAAAAAATAAAATAAAAATAAAAATTGCATGTCCCACAGCACCCTCAAACAATGGAGATCTTGAAATGCATTAATATAATCCTTAAAAATTAATTTAAGAATATTATTAAGGATTCTGGGAAAGACTGCATTTTAGGTTGCTTGTCTTATTGATAGGCATCAGAGCTGTCCCTCCAAGCTCAGTATGAAGATGTGCTTCCGAGTTAATGATGGGAAGGAATATAACACTTTCTATCAAGGGGAGCTACTTCAATTATGTGTTAAAAAAGAATATCTTTGCATTAACAACTTCTTAAAAGAACAATAGGAAAATTTTGGTAAGTTCTTAAATTTGCTGCTACCAATTTATCTAAGGATCTTGTAGAAGCAAATAGTACACTTAATGATACAACATTATATGTGTGCAAATGTACAGCACACATGCCAATGGGATTTAATTTTGGGTGCTGCATGGAAAGTAATAGGGGGAAAAGGATAACATATTTGATAACTCAAAATGAAAAGATTGAAAAAAAGGACACTGACTAATGGAAGAAATGCACATAAAGTCTAATATATTCTGTGTTCCCAATGTACTGCATCTTTTTCGATGCAACATGGTATTAGCTATGGTGGAGCCAAGTAATGTTTGTCATGTTAGAAGTAATACAGCAGTCCTAGCATTCTGGAGCATGGCTGCAGCTGACCAGTGCAGGCACCGTTATGGCCAACATCAGACATCTCCTAACTGACTGTGATAAACCTTGAAAAATTATTTGGAATGGATGTTGTAGCCTGTTCTTTCCAACACAAAAGAACAGCAAAAGGAATCCCATGTAACCTAGTACCTTGTAATTTTAGAGCTCCATGTCTAAAGAAGTTTAGAGAGTCTTTCTGATAACATGATTCCCAAATGATGAGTTGTATTTAATAAAAATAGAATTATACAGAATGTACCCTACCCAGCAGTGGCTTAAATAAGTAGTGAAGCACACGGTGGACATTGAAAAAGGAGAAAAGGAGTTCTCTTTGTCAGTATAACTCTTGGCTTTAAATATATGTATTTTAGTAGGAGAATGTATAACATTTGTTTCAGAAACAAGCAGACACATGGTAGACTGGCTGTGAGACCAAATATTTCTGAGAACGGGGGAATGCCAACCTCCATTTGATGGATTAGTTTCATTTCCCTCATACACTGACTACAGATGTAAAACATCATTTTTTTTTACTTTACCCTTGCCCAAACCACCTCTAGTTTGTAGTACTTTGTATGTATATTACTACCATTCTGGTTTCAGAAAATGAGACAACCCTTTTTCTCGTGTAATCATTAACAATGACCTCATTTTTCCCCATCGTCCACATGGGATCAGGGTGTTGCATGGACTGTCACCATCTCTTTCAGTTCAGTGCCATTCTCCAACCTTTTTCAAAAGCCAAGCTTGACTGTCACAGGTCTTTTCTCACACAGTCCATTCATCTCTTTGTCTGATGCCCCTGTTTCCTCTTGCCTTCTTCATGTCTATCCCAAATCTTCCTTATCAAATCATGTTCTTCTTTCTGCACGTGTGTTAGCACTGTAATCTGCTCTTTTTGATCCTGGCTGCATTTGGTGCTTCTTGGACATCTACTGTGATATCTTAATTGCTTTGTTTGTCCCACAGCATGCATCCTACTACCCATTTCCAGCCCTTCATCTCAATCACCTTGTTTCATCAACTGCTCTGTCTTCGCTGCCCATGTTTCTGTAGCATACAGTAGTATTGGTCACACCACTGTTCTGTACACCTTACTTTTCGGCTTCTTTATCCCTGATACTCTGAGCCAGTTGGCTGCAACCCCTCTGATTCTAGCTTTGACTTCTTTATTCATACTTTTAACCACCACAACTACACTTCCCAGACACTTGAAGCTGTTAACCTGCTCCACTATTTTCCCTTCTAACTCATTTCTCAGCTTTTTCTGATTTCCCTGACTTGCTGCCGTTACAACTGTCTTGTCTGTACTTCATTTTATCATATGTGCCTTCAGTTTTGCACTCAATTCCTGCATTCTTTGCTGATGTTCTTGTTTAGTTTCTGCCTGCAATGTGACATCATCTGCAGACAGAACCTTTGTTGATCTGTCTTCTCCCACCTGTTTGCTAATGTAGCCCATCACCAGTATGAACAGCAGTGGGCTAAGAGATGGCACCCACTCCCACTGCGAGCCTGTTTGTGAGTCTGAACACTGTATTTGTGTTATTGGGTCCTTGTACATAACCTGCACTAATTCTATCAGTGTTTCTGGAACTTCATACCATTACGGGACTGCACAAATGCGCTTTCTTTTGATATTGTTGCATGCTTTCTTCAAGTCTAGGAATGCCCAGTTGGACTCATTCCTTATGGCTCTCTTCTTCTAAACTATCTGTTTCACTGCAAACATTGGGTCAGTTGTGTTGTGTCCTGATCTGAAGTTGAACTGTTCATCACCCATCTTACTTTTTACAGTTCTGAGTATTTGTTTATCAATCACCCTCTCCAAACTTTCATGAACTCTGACAGTAGTTGATACCCCTATACTTCCCACAATTGTGAATGTCCCATTTGTTCTTATACACTGGCACCAGTATGTTCATTCTCCAGTTATCTGGAATATGTCTTTCTCACCATACTGCTATGAGTACCCTCAGGAGTCATGTCTCCCCTAACTTACCCAATACCTTGATCATATATACCATGACCTCATCTGACCCTACTACTTTTCCTGACTTCACTTTCCTTACTGCTGTTCTTACTTTTTCTAAGGTGGGCTTCTCTTCTTCTTTCATCATTGGCTGTGTCTGGGGCAGCCCTGTGGACTGGTGAGCAGGTTATTGGTGGCATCCCTTATGAAGGGTGTCTGATAACTATTTTCTTTATTTTTCAGGCTTTGCCTTGCAACCTGACAGTGTTTGCTTGTGCCATCCACTGAATCACTTTCCAGAGGTTGGTAAAGTGCTCTGATGCCTTGTTGTTCACTATTGCAAATGCTCACTTGCCTATTTGTTAGCCAAACTGTATTTCTTCTTAGCCTGACCCATCTTTTCTATCTCCCACTTTTTCCTGCACTTCTTTCTTTTGATGACTTCCTGGACTTCTGGATTCCAACACTAGCTTTCCTTATGTACTTTATTTACATTCCTAGCTCAGCTGCTTACCTGTTCTATATTCCTCACATATGCAGTTTTGAGACACTTACAGTCTTCTTCAGTGCCACCTCTTTCCTCTTCCTGAGGTGCTAGAGCCCTGAGTAATTCCTTGAATTCTTGTGCTTTCTCTCCAGTCAACTTCCAGGTCTTCAGACTAGTGTCTATTGATCTGAGAGCCTTCTCTGACTACTGCTTGCAGCTGACTATGGCAACCAATGGTTTATGCTGTGGGATGACTTTAAAATCACTACCTATACCCCAATGCCCTTTCCTTACTGGGTGGAAGTCTAACTGAGGTTCATGCTGGAAACTCTTGTATGTGATCTTGTGACTGTTTCTCTTATAGAACCACATGTTAGTCACCATCAAGCCATTTGCCAGACAGAAGTCTAGAATGGCCTATCCTTCTTTATTTCTGTTGCCCATCCATGTTGACCCAGGCAGTCCTCATATCCTCTTCAGTCTGTCCTGATATGTGCATTCAGGTTCTCCATTTTCAGTACTAACTCATGTTGTCATTTTTATGTAATAGGTCCTGCAACTGCTGCCTGAATTAACTCTTTTCCTTGATATCACAACCCTGCTGTGGAGCATAGGCTAAGATTATAAATAGTGGCCTTTCCTTATACTGGAGTCTGATTGCCATGAGTCTGTCATTAATTCTGATGACATCCCTCACTATCTTCTCGTACCTCTCTCTCATCACAATTCCCACACCATTTCTAGTCTATTTTTCCCCTGAGTAGTGGACTCTGGATCCAAAACCATATGCCCTTACTGCATCATTCTTCCATCATGTCTCCTGGATACAGAGTATGTCCATCCTTCTCCTTACCATCATGTCATTCACTTCCAAGTTGCATCCTGTCAATTAACCTACATTGTGCATAGCAATCCTTAGTTCACATTTGGCAGACCTATCCCAGGTAACCCAAGCTGGACAAGTGGACACTGGCCAGACAGAAGTTTATTGACCCAGGGTTGCTGGGCTTTATGGTGGGCACACACTGGTCAACAGGGGCACATGGACCCCTCCTGCTATTAGCATGGGTCTCTCGCATAGGTCAGAGTAGGCCGGATCCTTAACTTAGTTATTACCAGCAAATATCTATGCCCATTTTTGGTGATATTAGTGCAACTAAATCACCTAGAACCAGTTTCTACACCATCCCATGACTAGTCCTGACACTTCATTTAGTCTGTGATCTGTGTTCTCTTATCCAGAGGATATGGAGCACCACAGCTGATACGACCCCTGCTTTCCACAAAAGGCACCATCTAGAGCCTGTGATAATGCCAAAAACTCAATTCTTAGTTTGAGGTGGAAAGACTCAGCATGTTTTTTTTTTTTTTTTGAGAGCTAGGTGGCAGGAACCCCAAAGAGACACAAGGAGAACATGCAAATTCCATACAGACATTGGCCGGAGGTCAGGCTTGAACCTTGTACCTTGTGTATGAGAGACAAAGACCTTAACCTGGGATGTAAATTGTCCAATAAATTCTCCTTAGGGTGTGTCTTTTACCATTTTGTGCATGTGTAGAAGGTGGGTTCTGGCATAATTCTGTGGGTCATCATATTCGTTGCAGGGTTCCTCAAGGCTCCATACCATGTCCATTGTTGTTCACAGTTTACACTCTGTGTCTAAAAGTCACTTAAGGGAAGGGTTGGAGGTATCGTTATTTGGATATTGCTCAGTTGTACCTCCCCTTCCTTTGGGGATTAGTGTTCCCTCTGTTTAAACTGACTCTCTGTTGTGATACTAAGACCTGTAATTGTACATTTTAGAATTACAAAAAATACAACCTACAACAGAATAGTGATAACTGACAATTACTGTTCTCCTTTAAATTTCATTTTTGCAGGGGCCAAGCACTCCAGCAGCCCATACTGTGGGGGATTACAACGCCCCACATCTACTTATATATACTAACTCCAAGACTGTAAGAAAAGGGAAAGGGAATACTTCAAGAGGCAGCAATGTCAGACTTAACAGGAGTAAGTTCACATTTTCACCGATTCAGTCTTGCTCTTTCAGGACTCGAAATTATAGATCTTGGAATTTAAAACTGTTAACACTTAAAATCTGGATGCTGTCCTGGACTGGCTGAAGAGCAATTGTCATTTGTTTAACCAATACAAGACTAAGGGAATGATTATTCATAGGTTCATAGGTTCATAGGTAGGTACTAGGCTATCGGCCCAAGGACCTATGCAACCTAGCCAACAAGGTTCCCTGGCTTACGCCACCCAAGAAAGTTATTTTCCTGTGCCACTGATGAGCAGAGACACAGAAGTGATCCCCGGGGTGTATTTCCTATTTCCATCCACTCATCAAGATTTTTCTTGAAGAGTGCTAATGAAGAACTTTGCTTGACATAGATGGGTAGCCTGTTCCAGAGTATGGGAAGTCTCTGGGATAGGAATCTATCCCTCCAACATGTCCTGTTTATTGTGGTGACAAGGTTTAGGTCCCTAGAGCATGTAGCTCGGAGGGATTGGGATTTCTTTAGGTGTAGCATGTCCAACAGCTCTGGGTTTGACATAGCTTTATATGTTAGGCAGAGATCACCTCTGAGTAGGCGATATGCTATGGAGTAAAGCTGGAGTTTTTTGAGGCGGTCAGTGTAGGGCATTTGTTTGAGTCCAGTAATCCTCTTTGTGAGGTACTTCTGTGGCCTTTCCAGCTGCTGCTGATGTCTTGTGAGGTACATTCCAAAAGGGGCGTTGTACTCTATAATGGGTCTAATGAGTGATGTGTAGAGGATAACAATGACCTCCTTTTTCCTGGACGAGAACCCTTTTATGATGAGGTGTGCCACGTAGAAAGACTTCCTGACTACTGTGGCGATGTGACTATCAAAGGAGAGACTACTGTCCACCTGGGTCCCAAGGTCTCTTATCACGCATTTGGTGTTAAGTAGATTGCTGCCTATGTGGTAGTTTATGGGTACAGAGTTTTTACCAAAGGGGATGACACTGCACTTTTTGGCATTGAGCTTGAGGCCATGGCTCTGACACCAGGCATCTGTTTTAGAGAGCCCTTTCTGTAGGATGTTCACATCATTTGGGGACTTGACTATGGCTGCTAGTTTGCAGTCATCTGCAAACTTCATTAGCCAGAGGCCTTCTGTGTTAGCCTGTACTTCAGAGAAGTAGATACCAAACAGGAGCGGTCCCAGGATGGAACCCTGTGGTACTCCACTTGTCACTGGTTTGAGGTCAGATTTGGAGTCTGCAACTTTTACAGTGTGGGTTCTGTCAGTGAGCCAGTTGGCAACCCATCTTGTGACGTAGGGATTTATGCCTAGTTTATTGAGTTTAGCTATAATTCCAGAATGGGGGATGGTGTCGAAAGCCTTGGCGAGGTCAAGATAGGCTGTGTGAACCACTTTACCCTCATCTACGGCTTTGGTGACTGCCTCAAAGAAATCGATCAGGTTCAGGAGGCATGATCTGCCTTTCACAAACCTGATTCATGCAGTCTGTATACTCTTGAGCACTCCATTTCTTAACCCATTTGCTATGAGGTAAACAGATTGGAGTATGTGTTTTACTCACACAATCTGGGCATTATATTTGATGTTTACCTGTCAGTTCAGAACCAGATGACAGCTACAGTCAAAATTTCCATACATCATCAAAGAAGTATTACTTAAAATTAAATGCCTCCGACCATCAGAGAATGTTTCCATGCATTTGCATGCATAAGTGTATTGACATTACTGCAATGCTCTTTAACTAGGAATCAGTGGTGGAGATCAAGGCCACTGGCAAGCTATACAGAGGGCAGCTTATATAATATTAGTGCTGCATTGGTGACTAATAGCATATAGGTCTGACTACTGAATTCTAGTTCTTACCCATCAAGCTTTACATGGGAGGGTTCTTGCCATAATAAAGGAGTTGCTGCTACCCTCTCAGCAATATCAACATCTCTGCTTTTTCGTTGGAGGATTGGCATGACTCTCACGTATCATTTAGAATGCTCTGACGTAAAACATTTTTTGTTATTCGGGCTCCTTACATGTGGAATTCACTGTCCTTCTGGATAAGATTTGGGCTTGCCTTGGAGATCTTTAATTGGTCTTTGGAAACCCATCTTTTTCATACAGATTACATATTGATTATTTAATTATTCTAATTAAAGGCATATTATCTATGTTTTCAGGCCACAGTGCTATTGTTCTATGTATTTTGTATTATTTTTATTGTTCTTGTGTTATTATTTGTTTATTTATGTATGACTGTATGTATGTATTTGCTAACCACGGTACAGCTCTGTTCCAGCTGTGCTATTTTTAGACTCAACTTAAGTACATAGCTAGCTTTTTTTCTTTTAATTTTATTACTGACTTGTTCACCAGGTAAGCCCACTGGACATAATTGCTCCTTTTCAGCAATGATCCATGAGCACTGTATGGTTAATTGACATGCTCAAAGTCCCACAGTAGGCAAATGGAGGTGGAAGGAATCAAACACTGTACCCTAGGCAGACCACAAAGCTCAAAGCTTTAGTCCTTTTGCTCACGTAATGTAACAAGTGTAGGATTAGTCTCAGTAACCAGGATAAAACTAATTGAATTGAATATCTCAGTTCAGGTACTATTCTGCTAAATTGTCTTTTACTTCAAAAATCATTTTGGAAATACGTAATTTCAGGATATCTGTGAAGCTGTCTCCTGGGTTTCTTTTCATGCATTTACCAAACATCAGGACTGTTATTTTAGAGTTAGAGCTGGCTTGTATCCCTGTTTTACATTTTATGTTTCCTTAATTCCATTTTTCCTCCCTCCCTTTTGGAAATACTAAATACATATTTCTTTTTTACTAGGCCTGCTGTCATCACAATGATACCACAGACTGCTATTCATGTAAAGCACAAAGCAATAATTTGCAAAGAATTACATACAGACAAATACAAACAAAGTATAGGAAAAAGAACAGGAGCAGTGGGAGAGTTCTAATATTGAGGCCAGGAAAAGAATGCTGAATATGCACTGACACTGAAGTCCCTTGCACAAATGTCATTTTTTTTTCATGTATCTTGATCTTGGTCTCTGCCTTTACATTTGGGTACAATATGGGTGAAGTGCTAGATATGAACTATTTGGAGAGGGTGCCTTAAAACATAGCAGTCACAAAGCTCCTGCATCTTGTCTTAGACTGAACATCCAAATAGCAGCTCTGTGCACATATGAGCACTCTGCCTGTGCAGCACGCACACAGGCTTAAACAGGGAGGCAATCGGAAGGGAAAACAGCAGTAGGAAGGTAATCAAGGAGAACTAGCTGAGTTGCCAGGTGAACTGTATCAGAATCAGCTAATTACACAGGCAGCAGACCAGCCCAGCCCAGAGCACCACTATAAACCAAGCAAACACCTACCCCCCCTGTTTTTTCACACTCTACACCACCGGTGTATACAAGCGGAGAAATTTTAATAACAAACCAACAAAATGAGAAGGGCTGCTGCAGCAGGCAACATAGAACAACATGTGCAAGAGGCTGAGGGTGGTGAGGATGTCAATGCTGCCGAACAACCCACAGTGAGGAGACAGAGAAGAGTGTACAGACCCAGGGTAACCTACCAAGGGCTACATGAGCTGGAGATAGTGGAGTGCTATAGGGTGGACAGAGACCTCCTACAGCAAATTGTTGAGCTGTGCAGGCCACACCTGACACACCACACTGGACAAGGGGAACCCATCCCAGTGGATAACAAGGTATGTGTAGGCCTAGGTATACTAGCCACAGGTACCTCCCAAACCACAACTGGGATAACATGGGCATCTCACAGGCATCAGCATCCAGAGTATTCCACCAGTTCCAGGATGCCATGTCAGCACATGCCAGTGAGCACGTATATTTCCTCAACACATGTAAGGTGTTGACCCGCAATATGCGTCTCTTCCACCAAATAGCTAACTACCCTGGGGTAGTGGGTGCTATAGACTGCACGCACATATGCATCAAAGCACCACCTGGTGAGCAGGGTAGGGCCTACATCAACCGCAGGGACATCCCCTCCATCAACTGCTAGGTCATATGTGATGCCCAGGGCATTATACTGAATGTGTGTGCTGGCTGCCCTGGAAGCTATGACGATTCCCACATATGGCAACTGATGCAGCTGTACCACAGATTTGTCGATCTGGACATCCCCTACGGTCACCTGGTGGGGGATGCTGGGTACCCACTGGAGCCATGACTGATGACACCCATCAGAAATGCACACACACCTGAACAACAATGCCATAATGAGGCACATGCACATGCCAGACATATAATAGAGCATGTGTTTGGGATGCTTAGGTCACGGTTCCGGTGTCTGGACACATCCAGTGGAGCCTTGCAGTATTCACCAGCTACATGTACCCAAATTGTTATGGTATGTGCTATGCTACACATGCTATGCTACACAATATGCTATGCTACACAATATGATCCTGTCGAAACAGCTGCAGCAGGAATAGCATGGTAGGGCCGCACAGCCCCCACCAATGCCAAGGCCTGTACAGGCACAGAGTGACTCAGAGGAGGAACAACCTGAGCCTGCCCCAGTAGACAGAAGGGGGCATGCCCAGTATGCCCTGGCCTTGGTAAAGAGGCAATGCATAGCATATGCACTGACACAGTAGGGGCCCAGGGAATGACACCTCTCACTGACTCGCACAGACAGTAAAAGGGATGCCAAACATGACACTACCTGTGCCCAACCATGTATAGGGAGTGTACTATGTGCATGCGACATAGGCAGCCCTCCAGCACCGACCTCAAGTCTGGCACACCCTCAAGGTAAGTCAATCAACCTACCAATTGCCAAATGGAGTAGAATGTGTTTTTACCTGTAGCCATGGTATGGATGTAAACATGCAAGGGAATTGGGTGGCTGGATGTCAAGACAGCAGATAGTAGACACCCATAGTGGCATCATGAGATCTGTAACACATAGAGGAGTCACCATAGTAGCCAGTACTACACAGGGTGATAAAACCCACTGCAGGAAATGGTCTGAGCAACATGGGTGTCCATAAGAGCCACACATGCCAGTCAGGAAGGATCACATACCCAACAACAGTCTCAGCCAGCAGGACAAAGACTAACACAAACAAATGCTGTACTATGGCCTCTGCATGTGCCCTATGGGTAACCCCTCCCCCAGGCCTACACAGACAGACTGCAGCAGGCCAGGCAGTCAGATTTAAGTTGTAAAGGCTAGAAAGTCAGAAACTAATATGTAGGTAAACAAAGCTAGGATCTGTAGTACACTGGTAAGCCTCTAGACAGCAGGATAGGTAAGATTACAGACTGAAATAGAGTACCTGACTTACCACTACAGTCCTAGCAAATGTGTACAAGTGTCAGGTGCGCCCCCCCCATCCAATGTACACTTAGAGTAACAGTCAGATGTGTCCACTCTACTCTTGTGTGGAACAGTAGAAACAGTCAGGTGTCCCCCCGCTAACAGAAATGTAGCAACAGTCCTGCATGTGGCATGTAAACCCCTGTATGAATGAGGTAGAGCCCATGCACACACTGCCCTTCCCATAGCAGTAGTATGACAAGCCTGCTGAGGTCATCCAATGTGAAGTACACCTTTGGGAGAGCTATAGCTCAGTAATATGCATGGCGCGTCCCGTAACTGCATACTGCTGTAGTGACAGAGTAGTTAGGTAGTAGTACTAACCCCAGACCTGTCAATTGTGTGAGTGTGTGTTTGTGTATGTGCCTATTTGTCTCTGAATGTGTAGAGG
Source organism: Protopterus annectens (assembly GCF_019279795.1). Lineage (NCBI taxonomy): Eukaryota > Metazoa > Chordata > Ceratodontiformes > Protopteridae > Protopterus > Protopterus annectens. Next base: position 79,368,099 of record NC_056732.1, on the reverse strand, counting down.
GAAATGCTTTTTAGGCTACTCACACTCCGTACAGTACAAATACTCTACTTTGGCAAGGCTGCTGATGTCACTCACCTAACAATGCACCTCTGGAAAAGTGATAGCCCAGTAATCACAGTAGCACGTTCTGAAGCTGCGTACTGCTGTAGTATGATATACTAGTTAGGTAGGTGTTCGAACCCTAGACCTGGCAAGTGTGTGTGTGTGAGTGTGTGTGTGTGTGTGTGTGTGTGTGTGTGTGTGTGTGTGTGTGTGTGTGTGTGTGTGTGTGTGTGTGTGTGTAAGACTGAGTAGAGAGCGATGCCTTTTTAGGCACTCACACTTTGTACAATACAAATACTCTACTTTGGCAAGGCTGCTGATGTCACTCACCTAGTAATACACCTCTGGGAAAGTGATAGCCCAGTAATTGCCATAGCATGTCCTGTAACTGCGTACTGCTGTAGTGTGATCTAGAATGGTGGTAGTGTTCCATCTCCATTCATACCAGTTCTGGATGTTTTGTGTGTGTTTCAGTGTCTGTGTATGGAGCAATGCATTGTAGGCTACTCACTCGCAGTACATTACAAATGCCCTACTTTGGTAATCCTGCTGATGTCATTAATTGTGAAATACACCTTTGGGGAAGATGTACTTCAGTAATGTCCATGGCATGTACTATAACTGGGTAGTGCTGTAGTGTAGTTAGGTAGGGGTTTTACTCCCAGACATGACAGGTATGTGTGTGTGTGTGTGTCTGTGTGTGTGTGTGTGTGTGTGTGTGTGTGTGTGTGTGTGTGTGTGTGTGTGTGTGTGTGTGTGTATGTGTGTGTGTGTGTGTGTGTGTGTGTGTGTGTGTGTGTGTGTGTGTGTGGCTGTAACTCGTATCTTGTCTAGAGGTGGTTGCAAGTGTCTGACACCTGTAGGCAATGTGGAGGGGTTTTGCTAATTTCATTTATGATGGCCCTACTATATCACAATGTCAACTATACAGGGATTACAGATGTAAATAGCTGAGAGGCTGGGGTGCAAAGCCATACCCATACATGTGACATCAAGACCAGCCAATCACAGTTAGCAACCCCACTGTGCCTTCACATGTGAATCACAATGGACATACCATGCCTGACAACATGCCCTGTATGGACAGATGACACTGACATCAGGAAATACTGTTAGCATGCTATCAATGTAGGTGCTGGGTAAATCTGGTGACTAGTACCAGTTCCTGCCACAGGTGGGCAAGACTGGCACATCTGATGATAAGCTGTGTTCACAGCATGGGCCATAAACCCAACATGTCACTGTACATGCATGTGGGAGGTGTGCACATCCTAGACACCATCCATGTCATGGACTAGGGAATGCATACATGGTAAGTGATGCACAGCATTGGCCACACACAATAGTCACACAGGTGACTGGATGATGGATGCAAATGCAGAAGCTACAGGCCTGTGCCACAATGCAGACCATTGTCATGTGGCCTGATGCCAAGGTATACCAATCGCATACCGTTGTATAGCCTGCTGGCACTGTTGGCCACCACACACCCGTGCAGACATGCAGCCATGCATGTCCGAACTAGCACCCTGGTTGTTTGTGTGTGTGGTATGGTGCATATGTCCACATCCACATGCACTACTCCCCCCAGGGCACAGTGAAGCATGCTGCCTGATGTCTGACACCCCCTCATACTCACTGTCCATATGACCTCCGTATGACCAGTGTGGTGCATGTGTTCCTTGCACATTGATGTGTTGTGGCAACCCCACTAGTGACGAGTTGCACTCCTGGCCCTGCCAAGTGTGTTAATGTGTGTGTTAATGTGTGTGCATCCCTGTGTGAGTGTGCCTGTGCTGACGCTGGCACCTGTTCATGCAGACAAGCATGTGTACGTCACCTACTGTACATCTACCGTAACCCTGTTGCGGATGTCACTCACCATTACATATATGTTTTGAGTGCTCTCCACCAGATCACCCATGTGGCACATTCAATAACAGCATCGAACTGTGATAGCACTACATAGCTGTCAGGGGTTCGATACCCTGTGCTGGTAGGTGTGTGACACAAACATGCATCATTTTTACCCTCCCACCCCTCCCTGACATGTATTCACCTCTGTCTGCCTCCCCCAGTCTCACTCTGGCAGATGTGGAGGCCCACACCTGCATTGCTTAGGCATCGGCATGTGTATTTTAAGTGATGCTCATGATCAGCTAATGGCCTCTGCATGAATTGCAGCCCTTCCCTAGCCGATTGCATGTGGAACAGGTGCAGTAACATTCCCATAGCCAATTGCATGGAAACGCACTCCAATACCTGGGAACATCCTGGTGGTGTGGGCCCTTGTCTGTCACTGTGAGCAGGAGCTAGAACTGTCGTTTGGTAAACAGCATTTCAGATGAGTTGGGGATTTACCCCTAACAACATACACTGCGGAAAGAGGGCAACAAACAGGAGGGGGATATGCCTGATGTGACTACAGACTGTAAATGCTGCTATACTGCATATGGAGTAATGTTGGATTAACAATGTTTGTCTGGATATGCCTGTCATACATGTTGCAATACCTGCCATGTCAGTTCTATGTATATCAGGAATCCCCATCTGCAGGGTCATCTGCAGACAGGGCAGTGTTGTGCCTTTGGTTTCATGTGTTAGCCAAGATGCATCTATCTGTGGAATGCTGAAGGTAGTGTGAGGATTGCAGTCTGTTGATGGTGAATGCCATGACAGTTACTGACTACATATCCCTCATTGGACATATGTTGCAACAAATCCTGTTACAATGGTAGATTAATGAGGGTATCACAGCAAAATGTCTATACTGGCCCAGTGTATGTGCTGTCAGCCACATCTCTGTCAACCTTTGTACATGTGTCATGCATGAAGTGGTGCATATGTGCTGTACACTGTAAATACTGTCATCATATGTGATAACAAGCCAGTTATATATCAGAGTGCTACACATGTCATGTACAGTAGGGGTTACATTTAATGCCATAACCTGGACATTCTGTGGATTTTATACAGTACTGAGGTCTGTGTACTGATGATGAATGTCAGCAGTCTGTGTATTGTTAATATGTACTATGGCTGTGGTAGATGTCATTGTTCTAGCTCCCCTTCTATCTGATGTTACATGCTGCCCCACTGTATGGTACCATCTTACCTTACATGTTTGTAGGGCCATACACACACATGTCCCATACAACAGACACCCATCAGACCAGACTGTGTAGCAGCCCAGTATATGTAGGGTCATTCTGTGAGTGGCACATATGAGGATGGTGTAGGACAGATAGTTCATATACTGTACTATTATGCTAGCTTACCATATGTGGCTGTGGCTGTGTTCACATTGGTTGTGGTTATGCACTGTCACACAGGGTATCCTACCCTGTGCTGTGACATGGCTGTCAAGCCTGCTATATATGCAGGTACTGTACCATGATAACCTTAGGATGTCTGCCAGTAGCCAATGGCACCTATGTGGTAATTAGGGGTTACCTTGTTTTTCCCAAAGGGTATGACTATACATTTTTTGGCATTTAGCTTAAGGCCATGGCTCTGGCACCAGTTATCCATTTCTATGAGACCTTTCTGGAGGATGTCTGTGTCTGATGGAGTGTCAATTATGGTGCCCAGTTTGCAGTCATCTGCAAATTTTGTCAGCCACAATCCCCCTATGTTTGCCTGCACTTCAGAAAAATAAATGCCGAACAAGAGGGGGCCCAGGACTGAGCCCTGTGGGACACCGCTCATGACCGCCTTAGAGTCTGACATGGCACCAGCAACTCTAACCCTGTGTGTTCTGTCCTTGAGCCAGTTTGCAACCCATCTTGTGACATATGGGTTTACATCTAAGCTGGTGAGCTTTTCTATGATGCCCGAGTGGGGTATTGTGTCAACGCTTTGCTAGGTCAAGGTAGGCTGTGTGAACTGCCTTACCCTCATCAATGGCCTTAGTGACTGTTTCGAAAAAGTTGACCAAGTTCAAGAGGCAGGATCTGCCATTGACAAAGCCAAATTGGGTAGGATCCAGTGTCTGTAGGTCCCCAATGTCTTTATTTATGAGTTCCATTATGATCCTCTCCATAGCTTTGCAGACAAGGCTCGCTCAAGCTTATGGGGCGGTAATTTCCAGGGTCCAGAAGCACCACCTTTGTGGAGTGGGACCACAGTTGCCGTACGCCATTCTTTGGGTACGTATCCTGTAGTAAGGCTAAGATTAAACAGCAGCCTTATTTGTGGGTTTAGTTCCTCATTGAGTTTGTGTAGCACACAGCCGGGGACACCGTCCGGTCCCATTGATGCTGTGTTTTTGCTTTAGAGAGAGCAGCTCTCACCTGGGCATCTGAGATGTTTGGGAGGCTAGACTCTGGTGGGATAGATATTTCTCCTTTGGGGAGGGAGGGGAGAAATTTGCACTGAACCTGTCCGCCAGTATGTTGGCAATGTCTGTGGGTTCAGTGATTTTTTTATCATTTTGGACTAATTCTGAGCATATCTGGGAGTTTCCACCCAGGTTTCTAACATAGCTAAAGAAGGCTTTATGATTGTCTTTGTGTCATTAGCGATTTTTCTCTCAAAGTTGGCCTTGGATGATTTTATGAGTGATCGTAGTTTTTGCTAGTATTGATCAGAGATGCCTTCCCATTTAGGGATTTTGCTCTGTCATGTAGTAGCTTTCTCCTCTTGTTGTAGAGTTTGTTTATGGCTGGAGTCCACCAGACCGGGCGCCTGCCTTTGGTGGAAAGGGTCTTGATTTTATTAGGGATTGCTTGATCCATACATTCCTGGAGGTGCTCAGAAGGCATTTGTAAGGGTTTCAGCAGCGTGGGTTATGGTTTCCACTGGCTCGGGGGCCTTGAAGGATACCACTCCAGTCTTAAGAAGTGTGAAGTTTGCTTTTGAGAAGTTTTTCACTGTGGTCTTTTTTGCTGGGGGTGGGGGCGGGATGTGGATCTCCAGTGAGATTAATTTATGGTCTGATCTCACCAATGAGGGATATACTTCCGGTGTGGAGCATTTTGTCCCCATGTTTGTGATGATCAGGTCTAGTATATTTTCTCCTCTTGTGGGAATGGTGACTAGTTGTTCCATAGCTTACTGGTAAATCACATAGTGTATGATGTGCAGGGTCCCGGGTGTTGGCCTTGCAGAGGCTGTATATTTTGTTTCAGGGCAGAACACCGGCTGTCGGATACAGAGTGGGTTAGGGACATTTGAGCAGTTGTATGTGGGTGTGAGCGGGTTTGCACAGAGCTAAACAATGCTAACCTCTGGTTGCATTTCCTTACACTCAGCTAGCATCTACTTAGCTCAATCTATGTAGGCAATGCTTACCCCCATGCAAATACACCTACACACACTTACACCTGCTTATCCATGCGTACTACTGCTGTTATGAGCTTACACATGCTTACTAGTGCCTTAGTCATTATGACACTTCACATGTGCATTTCAGGCAGTACTCCTGTACAAATATAAATTTAATTTAGTAGGTTATACAGCACAATGATGTTAAATATGGATTTCACATGGAAAATAGGATGTGCTTCATCCATTTAGTCCATGTACATACCAGCCTTCCCTTGATCCTCCTCCGATACTGCTGGTAACATCGATGTGACCCACAACTGTTGGTTCATCCCTCCAGGGATGGACCTGTTGTTGTGTCAAGAGTAGACCTAGCTGGTCTACAGTGTTTCTCCCACTGGTATCAGCCTGCCAGGGTATTGTGTAGCAGCAGTTTGCTCAATGCCCCAGGTGTGACATACTGTGCATGAAGCATGCTCACATGCCCCCACGGTGTGCACCGTATATCATTATTTCCTTCAGTATTATGCAGGACTGCTGCTCTCACAGTATGATTGGACAGGCACTGTCCTGTGCTGCACATAGACTGCTCGTAATACTGTGATTGAGCAATGGACACGTGTTCTGGTATTAATCTACACACTTATATACATTTCCTATACTGTTGGATGACTGTGCTGGATTTTGTGCTTGTGATCACAGCAGCTGAATGTGTATCTGCCATGGCTTAGTGAAACTCATGTTGACTATAGTGTGCAGGGTCGGGGGTTTGCAACCTGGCAGTGTAGATTATTTTGTTAATGGCCACAACAACAGCTGTTGGCTACAGAGTGACTAAGGCACTGTAGAACATTTGTAAGCGGGTATGCGCTAGTTTATGCAAAGCACAGCATTACTGAGCTCTGGTTGCAACGTCTTGCACTGAGTTAGCCTCTACATTGCTTCACCAGTGTGGTAATCGCATACCGGCGGCCAAACAGGCTTACACCTGCTTCCTCCCGCATACACATGTGCAACATCATGCATTTTGTTCACATTTGTCAACCGGGACAATCAGACTGTATGCTTGTCCATTGTCAGCCATGGCCTGGGGTGTAGAGCTCCACATTGACCCCAGCTACTTATTCCAATTAATACTGGGGTGTTCACATTCATGGAGGGTAACAGACGTAATATAGCTACGTCCCCCATTCTTCATGCTTAATTTACGTTAAAATGTTGGTATTATCCATGCTTAGGTCAGGTTTACATGTCAGGTATGACTGCTGACAAAGGTCAGTTTAAGGTGAAGTTGTATTCCTGTTTCACAGGTCTGGATAGGTTACATGCAGATATTCAGGGTAGTTGTGGTTATTCCATACCTGTGTGGTACAGTAGAGGGGGAATAGCTAAAGAGTAGGTAGGTAGGTAGTGGGGGTGACATTGTAACTGCATATTAGCCTGTAGGTATAATTGGATGTGGAGCAATAGGGAAGGTTTGTCGGATGGTGGGATTTGTATGCGAGGCAGGACAAGAAGTGTCGGTATCACTAGTTGATGTAGTTGTATAGAGTGTGAGGTGGGGGGGGGAGGGTTATGCAAGGTGGTGAGCCTGTGCTGCTCCAGGTGTGCTTGTGGTGTTCGTTCATGTGTTAGTTACATGTGTCCTGTGGGACAGTTGTGATACTACATGTGGGTTGGGGTTCCAGATACTGGCAATATAGTGGGGGAAGAGGGTGTCACCTATGTGTAACCGTAAACATTAATAGAAATGGAATAGGGGCTGATAGGTACATGGTATGCATGGGGCACAAAGGGGGTAGTTAGTTGGAGAATTATCCAGGGATGTGCAGGACGGCTGCAGAGAAGGTCCACAGCTGGCCATGCTGTCTACGACAACAGCTGTGCATATACACTGTGTTTGGTGTTTGCGTTTGACAATCATACCCCTGCATGGGGGTGAGGACTACAATACTACCTTGTGATGCCAATTAGATTGGCTTACATGCCTACAGTGGAGTGCTGTGACCATGTGTTTGTAGGTGTTGTGTAGTGGGTTATGTAACAACACATATGGTTATACCGTACTTT
>NC_056732.1:79338222-79355722 GCF_019279795.1 Protopterus annectens | reverse complement strand
AGCCTGCTACAGAACACCCTCCCAAACCCAGGAACCCCACTTGTCCTTCCTGAGAACACTGGAAAATATGAAGGTCTCTCCAAACACCATTATATTGGGTGACTTCAACTACCCAAACATAGACTGGAAACATTACTCTAGCTCCAACACCCTAGCCCAAAGGTTCCTAGAATTTATAAACTCAAATGATATGGAACAACTTGTTACCACTCCCACAAGAGGGGAAAACATGCTGGATCTGATCATCACCAACATGGGGACTCTATGCTCCAGACCAGAAGTGTATCCCTCACTGGTAAGATCAGACCATAAACTAATCTCACTGGATATTCACATCCTGACCCCACCCCCTGCCCAGAAAACCACAGTGAAGAACTTCTCTAAAGCAAATTTCACACTCCTCAAAACTGAGGTGGAATCCTTCAAAGCCCCCGGGCCTGTGGAAAATATGGCCCAGACCGCAGAAACCTTTATAAACGCATTCTATGAACACCTTCAGGAATGCATGGATCATGCAATCCCAAATAAAACCAAGACCCAATCCTCCAAAGGCAGACGTCCTGTCTGGTGGACCCCAGTCATAAACAAACTATACAATAGAAGGAGGAAGCTACTACATGATAGAGCAAAATCCCAAAAAGGGAAGGCATCTCTGATCAGTATTAGCAAAAAACTACAGGCACTCATAAAATCGTCTCAGGCCAGCTTTGAGAGAAAAATTGCACAGGACACTAAGGATAATCACAAGGCTTTCTTTAGTTATGTTAGGAACCTGGGTGGGAATTCCCAGATATGCTCAGAATTAGTCCAAAATGACAAAAAATACACCGAACCCACTGACATTGCCAACATCCTAGATGACAGGTTCAGTGCAAACTTCTCCCCCCCCTCCCCACCAAAAGGGCAAATATCTATCCCAGCAGAGTGCTGCCCCCCTGACATCTCAGATGCTCAGGTAAGAGCCGCCCTCTGCAAAGCAAAAAACACAGCATCAATGGGACCAGACTGTGTCCCGGGCTGCGTCCTACATGAACTCCAAGAAGAGCTAAACCCAAACATAAAACTACTGTTCAATCTCAGCCTTACTACAGGATATGTACCCAAAGAGTGGCATACAGCAACAGTGGTCCCTCTCCACAAAGGTGGTGCCTCAACGGATCCTGGAAACTATCGCCCCATAAGCCTGACTAGCTTGGTCTGCAAAGCTATGGAAAGGATCATCATGGACCTCATAAATAAAGATATTGGGGAACTACAGACACTGGATCCTACCCAGTTCGGCTTTGTTAAGGGCAGATCTTGCCTCTTAAACCTGGTAAATTTCTTTGAAACAGTCACCAAGGCCATTGACGAGGGGAAGGTGGTCCACACAGCCTACATGGACCTCGCAAAAGCCTTTGATACAATACCCCACTCGGGCATTATAGATAAGCTCACTAGCTTAAATATAAACCCCTATGTCACTAGATGGGTTGCAAACTGGCTCATGGACAGAACCCACATGGTTAGAATTGCTGGAGCCATGTCAGACTCCAAACCAGTTACAAGTGGCGTCCCACAAGGCTCAGTCCTGGGACCTCTCTTGTTCGGTATATATTTCTCGGAGGTACAGGCCAACACAGAAGGACTGTGGCTGACAAAGTTCGCAGATGACTGCAAACTGGGTGCCATAATCGACTCTCCAGCCGACACAAGCATCCTCCAAAAGGGCCTCATAGAAACAGACAACTGGTGCCAGAGCCATGGCCTCAAGCTAAACGCCAAAAAGTGTATAGTCATCCCCTTTGCCAAAAACAAAGTGCCCACAAATTCCCACATAGGTGGTAATCCATTAAGTACAGAAGAAGTAATTAGGGACCTGGGGACCCAAGTTGATAGCAATCTCTCATTTGACAACTACGTGGCCAAAGTGGTTAGAAGAACATTTTATATAGCCCACCTAATCATGAAGGGATTCACATCTAGATCAGGGGAGGTCATCATGCCTCTTTACTCATCCCTCATCAGGCCCATAATTGATTACAATGCCCGTTTTGGGATGTACCTTACCAGACACCTGCAGCAACTGGAAAGACCTCAAAAGTACCTCACCAAGAGGATCAAAGGGCTCAAACAGATGCCATATGCTGCCCGGTTAAAGAAACTCCAGCTCTACTCAGTGGCATACTGCCTGCTCAGAGGCGATCTGTGCCTGATGTATAAAGCCATGTCCAACCCGGAATTAATGGACATGCTGCACCTCAGAACATTCAAATCCCATCGAGCTACGCGCTTGAGAGACTTGAACCTCAGCACTGAAATAAATAGGACATGCTGGAGGGACAGATTCATAACCCAGAGGCTCTCTTCACTCTGGAATAAAATCCCAGTCCAGGTTAGGCAGAGTCCCTCATTGACTCTCTTCAAGAGGAATCTTGATGAGTGGATGGGAGATCGTAGGTTTACCCCGGGTATCACTTCTGTGTCACTGTTAGACAGAGGCACAATATACTAACCTCGAAAAAGGGCATAGCAAAATTAATTTAAATTGGGTGGCGAAAGCCAAACACACTCTGGCTAGGCTTATAAATGCCCTAGGGCAGATAGCCTAGTATGAACCTATGAACCTATGTCTGCATACCTATATATATATATATATATATATATATATATATATATATATATATATATATACATATTGCTATATATATCTAACGACATGTGGATATATGGACTTAAACTCGCTTACTAGTGCTGACATATGCTTACTACTGATTCTTGTTGCTTAACCTAACTAATGCTTTATGCATAATGATACTGACACCTCACATGTGCATTTCCTGCAGTACTCTAGGTCATATATGTGTATATATATATATATATATATATATATGTGTGTGTGTGTGTTCCTTCATGGTAGCAGTACTCCAGGTTATATATATATATATATATATATATATATATATATATATATATATATATATATGTTATTCCATGGGTTATGCAACATACATATTACTCATAATGTGCTTTGCCATGGGAAATAGTATGTCTCAATTACCTTCCTGTCCCCCCCTTTCTCACTTACATCCATGGGGCAGTCCCATTAGAATGGGTCTGTCCAACCCTGGCACACCTCGGCCCATAGTGTCTTACCCATCATTCCCTCCACCCCCTCCTTCCTCCACATCAATCATCCTTCCTACAGGTTCCATCCGAATCTCACCACACCACTACACATTGCCCAGTCTCCACTTCTCCGGACCCATCATGTAAGTTGTCTCACCCCATGGATCTTCTGGTTCCCTCACATTCAGGCCGCAAACATACATATCATTCTTTGCTTACCTGTAAGGCATGGTATGTTACCCCAAGGACTTTTTAGCAGAATGTTTGGGGTTGTCTCGCTAGGAATGAACATGGCGTTTGTTTAAAATTAGACTTTGCAGGTTGACACTGTTTCTCCCACTGGTAGTATCCTGTCAATAGTCTGGGTAGCAGTGCTCTGCAATGCTTAGCAGTGCTTCATATTCGATTTGCATGATAATTGCCTTTTGACATTGATGTCTTCTTCCTTACATGTTATATATGTGTCTTGTATCCTTGATTCATGTGTACGTATGCTTTATGGGGTCCTGGGAACTTCAACACTTTATTGCAATAACACCTCACATCTGGCCTTACTGCAATACTCCAGTTCACATATTTATGTTATGTAGCAGGTTATACCACTTCACACTGTACATAGATTCAGTTCATATGTTTGGTTTGATTTCCATGTGGTGAGAATTAGTTTGCTGATACCTCATGCATATCTATTGCTATGATGGCTTAGTGGTTAACTACTGTGACTATAGTGTACAGGTTCTGAGTTTGAGCCTTGCAGAAGAAGTTTATTTTGTTGCTGGGCAGGATATGGGCCGTTGGATCCAGAGTGATTAAGGCACTTTAAAGCAGTTGTAGGCGGGTTTGCATGGGTTTGCTTGACGGTAAGCACTGCTTACCTCTGGTTACAGTTTCTTACACTCAGTTAGCTTCTACTTTGCTTAATCTGTGTAGGCAATGCTTACCCCCACACAAATGCACTTAGACACGCTTACTACTGCTTATTTGTGCATAAACCTCCTTACTAGTGCCTTGTTCATTATGACATTGACATTTCACATGTGCATTTCATGCAGTACTCCAGTTCACATTTAAATGTTATTATGTAGGTTATACGGCAAAAGGATGTAGAAATATGTTCATATACAGATTTCACATGGAAAATGATATGTGCTGCAGTGGGACTCGAACCGGGAATGCTTGTTCATTGGTTGATGCTCTAACCACTACACTATTGCTGTGCTGCATCATTTGCATATATATTCCTTGTTATCCTCTTCAGCCTTTTCAACTGCTTTAACCGTAGCTAAGCGATGGGCAAACCCGCGCACCTATGGTTAGCTGTACTCAGGGTTTTGAAAAAAATAAATACAAGGGTTTCTTCATTTTATTTCAATATACTGTTGCTGTTGAACACATGGGGACTGTTGGTGGGGATATGCGAACACCTATGAGTGGTCTTGATCATTTATTTACACTTTCTTCTTTTCTACTTTGCAAGGGAGTGTTTATTTTGAGAGCTCTGCTCTCAGACATGCCCCCTGCACTCATCCACGCTCAGTGTAGGATTTGGAGCTCAGGCAGTGCACCTTCATTAATATGCATGGTGCATTGCCACCCTCCTCTTAAACTGCCGCTTACGTGCAGGACTAGTTTAGTCCTGCATGGCAGATTAGTAAATCCGGGGGCCAGTTTATAATGTGTCATGCAGATATAGACCAAAGACGTAGTTACAGCTTCTCAGACCTCTCTGGTAGAACTTCCTGTGAAGAAAATTGCTGTGGCAACAACACCTATCTTAGAATTAGCTCTGATCTTGCCTAGTAAACATTTTACAGCAACATCATTGTAATAAAAAACAATGCAAAATCGCTAACCATTTATACATTGTTTAATTTCCTAATGCTTTGTTCAGCCTTCTTGAGGCAAAAGATAAAACAAAAATGCTTAAGTCTTTGGAATATATTTTGCCCACTCACTGTAAATTAAGCATTGCATCTAGGGAGTTCAGATAATGCAAAGATCTTTCACATTTGTTCAGATGCTGAAGGTAAAAAAGTATGCAATTAAAAATGTTGGTTAAGCATAATGCCAGATAGGATTTTGGGCATAAGTATGTTCCCATTATATGTTCAAAGACAGAAACTGTGATCCCCAGTACTGCAAAAAAAAAAATAATAATAATAAATATGATGACAGGGAAATATCTATTAAGTACAAAAATGCTGCATCTTTGAATATTATTTCTTCTCTGAGGTACAGCAATGTCAGAGTTAGTATATATAAGCAGTGGGGTTATTGGGGAACACAGGGCCTTCCCCTGCAAGAAAAGCAGGTGTGGTGGTGCAGGGGATTTCTACTTGCAAAAAAATCCTTTAATGCATAACAGTGAGTTTCACACTTTGATGTTATTATGAAAGGATCATAATTATTAGCAGTTTTAAGCCTCACAGTACTGAGTCAGAAACTTTCACAAGGTTGCCACATAAACAGTCAACAAGACTATAACAGTGTGAAAAAGTAAAATTAAAATGCATTTTATACATCAAGGTTTGTAACTCACTCACTATTCTTGCAGAATTGATAGCAGTCAATAAAGTTGTCTGTTGAGAAAGATGACCATTATACAACACCTCCCTGTTGACGCTCTGCAGATATATGTTTTCTGACAAGCAAGTTTGTCTCTGCTCATAAAAGTAGGGATCCATTTCACTCTAGAAGACCTTTACACTTGATTTATACTTGCTCTTCTTTGATCTAAGATTTACGTCTTTGCAATAAAAATATAAACTTTCTTGAGACAAGTCAAATAGGATCAATACAGAAGATGAGATCCACTGAGGCTTCTCATTAATGATTGTTTCTAAAAAGGATTTTCAAAAAGAGGTTACCTGAGTTGAGGATTCACCCTTAAAAATGGATAAGCTTCACACTAAAGTAGATTTTATACACAGCAGGTGTTATAAACAAACTGCACTTCCAAAGTCCACGATACAATAGCAAGGGATCTAAATAAATGATATAGAGAATTCCCTATCCGAGAGCAGACTGAAAGAAGAGGAAAACCCAGACAGAATTTCTATTGGATCTGAGCATATAGTTACTAGACAACCTGAAGATTTGGAAAACAAAAAAAAGGGAATAATCTAAAAATGTGCAGAGTTCTTGAGAAAAACAATGGGTTCCAACAGGATATGTTTAATAACAAATTGCTTTCCAAAAATACCAAACTTAAAAGAGAGACTATTGGAAAAGAAAGAGGGCACAGTTAATTGGTAAAACATTCCACTAAATTGGTCTTCCCATCAAAATCCATAGCTGTGACATTTATTTTGTTATCTCAATGTGGAAATCATCCTAAGAACTGCTTGGTAAAACACTCCTATTGACATAGGTAATAATACCATTAGGTTAAATGACTTTTCTACTAACACAGTGGGGGAAAAAAGAAAACCTGTGATCTTTGTTCAAAGATCCAAGAAAGAACAATATGAGGCATCACATTTCTTATCCTGCAAGTGCCAACTATTTTTCACAAAAGAAGCATAAGCCTTTGTCACCTGAGAAATAGTTTTGTTTATTTAAAACAATATCTGAATTTTTAACTATAAAGATGGATTGGAAGTATTTATCAGTATTTATTTTTGTTACTGTTCGATAATTGGGTAGATGTGCTGGTACAATGACCCTATTCAGTCATGACCAGGGCACAATGGCAAACAATGGCAGAAACAATATAAAACAAAACCAGAGAATTATATTCAAAGTAATTGAACACAACATTTGATGAAGCTGTGTGCAGACTATAATGAGGAAGAGTGTATTAGTACAATATAACAGAGAAAGCATATAGAGCAAACTGAAGTGTTATAATATTGAGGACAATATTAATTATGAGAATGGAAATTGCTATAAAATTTATGAGTTACAAGTAGCATATCAGACATATCAAACTAAAGGGTTCTAGTTACAGTATGTACAAGTATTTACAATGAGCAACATTCATAAATGGACTACAGACTACAGTGTTGTTGAAAGAATGCCTAATTTTGGAAAGGGTGACAATTGTAGTATTATATAATTTACCCATTGTTCCTAAAACAATTACATTCATCCTTATTGTGAAGGTGTTCAGAGAACATTGGATTGAATCCTATAAGAGAGGCCTCGGGCTTCACTACACAAGTAAGTATAACACAAAGTGTGGGACCCAGTCTAAAAAAAGGTGTGTTAACAGATACCTATTTTAAAAGGTCTGCTTAGGGTATTAATGCTTTCTTAGATGTTCCTTAAAGAGTATGCTTTTTCTTGTACTGGAAGTTTCTTCTCAAACCTGGGCAGTAATGTTCATTTCGAATTTTGAAGGGGATGGTACCTAATTAAAATGCTGCTTTTGCATTTTAAGGTTCTTAAGATATTTCAGTGGTATGTTGTAGCCTGACAGATTGACGCAGAGGTTTAAGAGTATGTTTTGCTAGACCAAGACCCTGTAGCACGTATGGATTCAGTTCCCACAGCCTCCATTTGGTCATTTGGTCTGGCAGTTAGCACAGAGAATTAAAGCTATGAGCTACTTCCTGTGATCCAGGGTTTGACTTCTTCATCCTCTATTTGCTTACTGTGTAGCTATGCGCAAGTCATTAAACCAGACAGTGATCTGGGATATTTGAAAAAAATTGGCCTAAGCACATTAATGGTATCTGGGACTGCATGCCTAGTAAGCACCCATGAACCCATTGGGAATCCGCAAGCAGAGTGAATCTGCAAATATTGCTTTGTGCTATCTATAATCTTTGAGTGTTATACACTGAATTAAAGGTAAGGAGCAGAAAGCCATATTCCAATTTGTAGAGAACAATTTTGTCAAGTGTAAACCATGCGGCAGGGGAAAGCAAGTGAGATATCCCATAGCATGATTTTAGTTGTGAAAGGACTTTAGTTATAATGGTATCAGTATGGTGTGGGAATGAAAGTTCTGGATCAAGGGTGAGGAAAGATATTTATAATCTGACACTTGTGGGATAACTTTTTTATTACATTGTCTATGACATGAACAAAACATGTTGGAGGGACAGTACTGTGTCTCAGAGATTACCCCTTCCCTGGAACAGACTCCCCATTCATATGAAGCAAAGATCTTTCCTAAGCCTATTTAAATGCAATTTGGACCAATAGATGGGAAATCACAAATTCTCCGCTGGCTTGTCTCTTGTGTTCCCTATGGACAAGGGCAGCTTTGAAATACCTTAAGGCACTGTCAAATACTAAAACCATTCTACTCTTTGGACATTGATAATTGGGAAAATTGGGGCATGAATGGCTAGGCTTAAAAATGCTCTAGGGTTGTTAGTCTAGTAACCTTCTATGATCCTATTATCCTATTATGGGTGTCTTTAACAGTAATATATTGGAAAGATAAGTAGCTTGCCACTGAAGGTAAACAACATAATATTGTTTTTTTGGGGGGGTTGCTCAGGTGTTTGTTAGTTTTTGACCAATGACAAAGGTATACTGCAATTGTGTTTGCAAAATAAAAGGATATTTATTGACATGGAGAAAATAAAACTCATCAGTATACAGGATGATATCTAGTGATGACTGCCATTTGCAAAATCATTAATGAAGAAGGAGAATAATAAGGGACATATAATGGAGCCTTGAGGGACTCCTGTATTAAATGTGCCTATAGAAAAGAGTTGTTTGGTGGTGTGTTCTTGAAAAGTTCTATTGTCGAGATAACTTTGGAATCACTTTATGGTATTGTTAATGAAGTTGAATATTCCAAGTGTTTTACGGAAACGGTTGTGATTTATGGTTTCAAAAGGCCTGGTCAAATCTATGACGAGATGTGCAGTGATAAATCCATTACTGATGTTGATGTAGATGGTATCAGTTGCAGTGAACAGGGCTGCTGATATACTGAATTTATTTCTGAAGCCATGCAGATTGTCTGTAAGGAGACCATAGCTATAATAATGAATAGCCTGTAAATTATTTTTTTTTCAAAAATTGTTGCTAGAGAACAAAGATTTGAGAAAGGTCAAAATTCTTTGAGAGTTTTAAGACAGGGAAATTTGGGGCAAGGAATTATGTAAGAATACTTGGAAAATGGTAGAACTATTTTTGCTATCAAGAAAAGACTGAAAATATGGATAAGCAGGTTGGCAATTTGTCAATAGCTATTTTGAGAAAAGGTGGGAAAAGAGTGATGATAGCAGGAGCAGAGGGTTTCAGGATTTTTAAAAGTAATTTAATTTCATTTGTATAAATTTATGTGAAGTAGGAGGTAGCAGCATGTTTGACTAAAGGATATAATTGAGGGGGTAAGGGATTTTTTGGAGGTGTATATGAAGTATCAGAGGAAGAAAACAAGTTAGTGATTTCCTTGATCAAAGACATGAGAAAGGATTTTATAGTTCTCTGCTGTAATGAAGACAATATTAGTGGCAGGTGAAGATGAGATATGGGTGAGGGGAGCTTGTGATTTGACTTGTTAGATCTTTTATTTCCTTCCATAAGTACTTAGGGAGAGTTGTGGGAGAAATGTGCCTTTATTTTAAGGTATAGCAATGAATAAAATAATGCAAATGCCTAAAGGATAGTCTGTTACAATAAAAAACAAGCCAAGAGATATAAAACAGGCCAATTACCATGGCTAAAACCATAGATTGATTTATGAAAAAAAAAAATAAAATAGATAAGCGTTTTCACACAATATAGTGCTTCATCAGATCCATAGCTTCAAGTGAAAAAACAACTTGTATTTAAACCAATAACAACCAATCAAAATCAAAAGCTCAATGATGTAATGGGCAAGCTTGTAAGACAGGTTTTAAAAGAACATAAGCTTTCAAACCTGGAAATCTGTGTCCTTGTAAATATACTATCCATTTCAATTCCAGGGCCTCAATCTTATTAATAATATCTCCACCTCTGATGTTATACCCAAGGATTTCTAGGACTGTAAATTTAAAAGAATGCCCCTCATTTTGGTTAATATGTTTAAATAATGCATTCAATTAGTTTTTCCTTCTAATATCACACAAGTGCTGCAACACACCTGTTTTCAAACACTTGTTGGTTTTACCTACATAAAAAGCCACATATTGTGTACAATCTGTGTATACAATGTATGGCTTTTTATGTATGTAAAACCAACAAGTGGTTGAATGAAGGGCATCCTTACAAGCTCGGCCATTACATCATTGAGCTTTTGACTTTGATTGGTCATTACTGGTTTAAATACAAGTTGTTTTTTTCATTTGAAACTATGAATCTAATGAAGCACTGTATTGTATGAAAGCGCTTATCCATTTTATTTTTTTCATAAATAAATATATGGTTTTAGCCGTGGTGGTTGGTCTGTTTTATATCTCTTGGTTTTAAAGTATAGGAATTTGGATGTGTTGCTTGCTGTTCTAATTTGTTTAATTCAAGTTAGATATTCATAGTGAATCTGTTTTTTGTGATGACTGTTATTAGGGAAATTATCTCTTTTTCCAGTTCAACCAAGCCTTTTCTCTGTTTCATCAAGTTTTTAACCTCATTAGTATGCCAAGGACACCTGTGTCTCCACTGTCTTCACATGTGGTAGGAAATAATAAGTCCTGGATAGTGGATAAGGTGTCAGAGAAGAATGTGAGAGCAGCTATAGCCTCTTGTAAAAGGTTCAAAGATGACCAGTTTATGGCATTTAAACTGAGAGTCAAAGTGGCTAGTTTGTGTTCAGAGAAAGGGCAGCTGACAGCTATCTGTGGATGGGATTTTAATTGTTTGGAAGGCCTATGTTGACAGAATATGGAAATGGTTACTAAGGCTGTTGGGTAGGATATGTATGCTGGAATAGCAGTGGGAGATACAACTGATGATGAGGTCTAAAGATGAGCGATTTCCAGAATGGTCCCTTGGTGGGAATTTCATTAACTACTCATGACTGAAATGTTGAAGTAGTTTATTTAATTTTCTGGCTTCCGTGTCATTGGCATTAAAGTTAAAACCTCCTAAGATAACAGTATTTTAGTAACTCCAGTGGAGAAAAGTTTCATTAAATGTTTTAATGATTGAGATGACGGCAGGAGGGGAAATATAAACAACAGCAATGGCAAGGAGATTATTCTTGACAATGTTAAGGTTCTGCATCTCCATAAGGTAGTTTTGTTATCTGTTTGGTTGGCACTGGTAGAGAGGTACAGGTTGTCTTTAAGCTAGGCCTCTGTTATAGCTACTCTATGAGGCTTTTTTAGTGCTTAAAATTGCTACTAAGTCGATCCACCTATACATACTGCAAGCACCGGTGCAAAGTATTTTATGGTCATTATTTTAGGGCCTGATAGACCTATTTGAAGAAATCTGTAGTTGTGTTGGACTGCTTGTGTTGGAGACAGATGTTTAGCAATGAAGGGGGGTCTGAAAGATATGGAAGACCAGGGTTGGAATGAATGGCACTTGATCTTAACAATCTGTGTAGAAGGAAGTACAAATTGTGAGACAGAAAGTTCTTAAACACAAAGCAGAGACTGAAGAGGTCTATCATGTAGGTTTGCAGGGGAACTGTTTTCTGGAGATGTAAATAATTTTAAAGTACTAATGGAGATGAAAAGGTATGTTGTTAGGGATATTATTATTTTAAGTGGAGTTAGTGGGGGTAGGTTATCAGCAAGAGAGATTACAATACACAGTAGAATAGACAGAGTATAAGAAAGGAAAGGTTTTGCCACAGGCATTGTTCTAAGAGAGTATGTAGTTAGGAAGTGGTTAGAAGGAATTTAGATCTACTAACAGAAAAAGTAATTATGAAATAGTAAGGAGTAAGGAAATGAAATTACAGACTGGGCATGGGGTAAGAATGGAAGAGAATGAAGTGGCCGAAACTGTTAAGCAGAATGATATGGGGTGAAAAGTGGCAGAGAATGAAGTGGGGGTGACAAACAGAGGAGTTCTAAGGGTGGTCACTAGATTGTTAAAAAGTAAGGTAGGTTAGCTGATGTTTTTGAGATTGTGTTATTTTGGTGAGGATCCATGAGCTTGCCAGATACTCAAAAAGGTAAGTTAATGTGGGCAAAATTGGCTGGTTGTGGGGAAAGTGGAAAATTTAAAGAGGGAATAGAGAAATGGTTACCATTTTGTTTTACCAAATGTATAGGTTGAGTGCAGAGTGGCTGGACAAGGTGAGTGGTAAGTAGGACTGAGGTTACAGGCTAACTGAGATGAGGCCAGAAAAGGAGAGTGGATAAGTTATGACAATGTGAGATGATTGGTTCTTTTCTAGTTTTGTATGGGTAGGTGATGAGGTCATAAAAGGAGTGGGGCTAAGAAGGTATAAATTGGTGGATACAGGGGTGGTTGGGAATGGGAGAAGGGTAAGAAGTGAAGTTAAGCTGTATATAGTGCCTCTGAGAACGCCAAAAAACAATCAATGAGAACTGCTTGATATACTGCACAGTGAGTGGCAATACCTCTCCATGCTGCTTATGGAAACAAATTGTTACTGAATTACTCAAGAGAATGACAGTGCGTGGAAAGAAGGCTTCAGGAGAAGCCAGTAGTAAGGACAATTCTATTAATGAGAAAAAAATAAATTAGGGAAGGAGGGGGCTGAGTCAGCTTGTATTCCTCTGGCAGGGAAATGATGGCTACAAACCCCAAATATAACAATTACTCTCAGCTATGATGGTAACAAACAGCCATGGTTGCTGTGGCACACAGAAGCATTGGTCACACCACTGTTTTGTATGCCTTACTTTTCAGCTTCTGTGGCATTTTCCCACTACACAATATCCCTAATATTTTGTACCAGTTGGTCGCAGCACCCTGATTCTAGCTTTGACATCCTCATTCAGATTTCTCCTCTAATCAGCAGCACCTCAGATGCTTTAGGCTGTTAACATGTTCTACTATTTTTCCTTCTATTTCAGTTTTCAGCATCTTCTTAGTTCAACATTTCTTGCCATGACCACTGTTTTGTCTGTACTCACTTCCATTACATGTGTGTTCTGTTTTGCATTCCATTCTCTTGTCATTTGGTGAAACTCTTGTCTGATTGTAGTGCCAGATCATCTTCGTACAGCAGGTGTATTGATCTGTCCCCACAACCTAATTGGTACTGTGTAATCAGTTACCAGTATGAACAGGAATAGACTCAGAGATAGACCTTTATGCATACCTACAAAGTCTGGAAACCTCTATATGCATCCAAACACTGTTCATTCTTGTGTTATTGGTTCTTTGCATATGGCTTGTGCTAATTCTACCAGTGTATCTGCGACTTTGAACCATCACAGGACTGCCAAAATCAGCTTTCCTAGGACCTTGTCATATACTTTCTCTAAGTCTATGAATGTTGAGTAAGATTCTTTCCTAGTTTCATCTTCTTCTTCAACACTGCAAATATTAGGTAAGTTGTAATGCATTGTGATCTGAACTGGGACTGTTTATTTCTCATCTTCCTTTCTTTTAACTTCTCTGCATATTCTTTTCTCAGTCACCCTCTCCAGCACTTTCATAGAGTGTGACAGGAGTCTCATACAGCTGCACTGCCTGCTACAGTTGAGAATATTCACCTTATTATTGTAGAGTGGCATCAAAATACCTATTCTCCAGTCATTGGGGATATGTCTATCTCTCTCACTTGATCTCTATTTCTTTCTCTCTTTCTCCATATGGTAATGAGTACCCCCAGCCATTTCTCTCCTAACAGACCAAACATCATGATTATATATGCCATGACCTCGTCTGAGCCCACTGCTTCCCCTAACTTCATTTTCCTTACTGTACTTCATACTTCTTCTAAAGTGGGTTCTCCTTCCGCTTGCATTTTAGGCCGTGCCTGTTACAGTACAACTTCTATGGAGTTTTCTTACTTTAGAAAGTTCTTGGAGTACTCCTTCTATGTCACTGATGTCATCTGGACTGGTGTGCAGACTTTTGCTAACACCCTTTATGAATGGTATATGAACTGTCATTCCTACAAATTACCCATGGGTGTAAGTGTAGTGTGGAAGTTAGTGCGTATACTCATCCTGCAACAGTTGATGCCTCATTCAGGATAAATCTCCATGCCTTGCATTCACAGAGAGCCAGGATAGGTTCTGGATCTCTTGTGACCTCACACTGGATTAAAAGGGTAATCACAGACAGAATGAATGAATTGAGCATATCTAAACAAACTAAAACTAAACTAAATATGCATGAGTTTTTATTTTGATATACATTCCAGCAAATCTAACTGTACAAACTGGATAAGTACATTCCACAGAATACATGGTTTATGCCTAGCTACATCCAATTGTGAGAGTCCGTCTTCATCACTATGTCACTACCTATGGAAGTCCATCCCCTCCTTTGGTGAGATGTTTATGGCTTCCATCAGGCTGATGTGGAGGACCTTTTTCTCCTAAGTATCCCTGGCACGTAGACAAGGGGAGCATGTGCCTTTGTTCACTCCACTTATTTTGTGTGAACAAGCTAAGGGTTGTCCATTAATGAGGACCTGATTTAAATGTTTGTGAATCACTTTAACCATCCCTTGCATAAGTGATAAAGCAGAAGCCCTGCAAATTCTCCCCAGCAGGAAACACAAGCAGATCATAGGCTGCTTCATTCCATGCCCTGCTTGGTTCTACTAGTACTGTGGGTCCATTCTAGAACCAAGAGTGCCAACAGTGTGATTGGGCACGTTAATTCGGAGCCATGACTCATGGTCTTATGCATACCCCTTGAAATATAATTTCCTAAAAACATTGGTGTACTAGCTATTATCCTCTATTTCTTCCTTGTTATTTCAGAAATGGTGGTGTGTAACAGGCCAGGTCAGAGTAAGACATAACACTCATGAAAAGTCTCTCTTATGAAGAATTACGGAGGCAAGATCTACCACATGGTTTATAGATACTGAAGCATTTATACAGAAGTAGCATAAATGCAGGAAACATTTTGTGATATAAGGCCTGCTTTAAAACAAAACCAAATTACTGATTTACAACTTTCAATTCAGATGCCATAAAATAACTGCATGAGCTTGGTTCCTTATTATTTGTATCCCTGGAGTCAACTACTCCCATTGGAAGAATGGACCCCTGTGTGATTAAGTTTTGATTCAAGAGAGCATGTTTGGCCAAAGCATGGGACCACAGGGTGCCTTTGCAGGATCCCTTCAGTCATTGGTGTTGACTGGGTTTAGTAATAGGGCAGAACTGTATACATTTTGACTGTTCTGTTCATTGGTCTGATTTGCATTCCTTCCAAACCCTGTCCTTCGTACACATCTGGCAATGCATTAAACTAGCATTTTAATTGTCTGCTAAGTTGGTTTAATTGGTTGCAATAAATACATGCCAGTGTCCATTTTTATTTAATTTTAAGTATGAGAGGTCTTAATTTATGTATGAGTAGCTTTATTTCCATCATCAAGCTATGATTTAAAATGTTTAATTCAAATAACTGCAAAAGAAGTGCAAGAGCTCAGTTCCAGGTCACTGTCATTCCTGGAGTCAAATATTTTGTAGCTTTCAAAGCAAATGCTCCTTACTTACACCAGCTTATGTTCTGATATAGTTAAACGTGTTCTCCTTCAAGTGAAAACTGGAAGAATTATTCAAAACAGCAACATTCTTTGAGAGCATAACTCCAGAAGCTTTAACGTTTATAACTTTTCAAACTGTCTGGCCTTCAAAGGTCATACTTTATGGATATTATGTATGCATGTACACACACACACATATATATATATATATATATATATATATATATATATATATATATATATATACACATACACACACACACACACACACACACACACACACACACACACATATATATATATATACATATTGTGTGTGTGTATATATATATATATATATATATATATATATATATATATATATATTTACATATATATACATATATATATATATATATATATATAATACTTATACCTTATTTATTTATTTATTGCTTTTGTTTACCGTGAAGGTCTGACTGGGCACAGTACCCATTTTCAACAGAGGTCTGTGGAGAAAGGCTGAAATAATATCCAAATATTGGAAGTTAGATTGCTATACGCATGTGCGGGGAACTTTTTACTAATCCCTCAACCCCCATCTGTTA
The DNA here is from genome assembly GCF_019279795.1 of Protopterus annectens. Lineage (NCBI taxonomy): Eukaryota > Metazoa > Chordata > Ceratodontiformes > Protopteridae > Protopterus > Protopterus annectens. Next base: position 79,339,531 of record NC_056732.1, on the reverse strand, counting down.
TTACTATTATTACTTTTTTCTTTCTTTGCTCCCACTGTCTGCCAATCAATAGCTCTCTCCTGTCAAGTTGGCCCTTTTGTTTTCATATCATGGATGTAAGCGTCAGCCGAAAGGGGTCATTATGTATGCAGCTATTAGAAGTGGTTCAATATTTTACAGTTTGCCTCACCCCATCATGAGCATACCCTGCGTCAACCCATGGATGGGATGTGCAGTGGGTGCTTGTGCTGCACCATCCTTTAGTTCTTCAAGGGATTATCAGCAGGACTACCCCGTCCATCCACAAGAGATATTTTACTTTTGTTTCCCTGGCCTCCTCATGGGAAATCAGCCAGCATGCATGTGCTCCAGAGCATGTGCTTGCCTCCCATCCCCCGATGATGGGCAAAACTCTCCTCCCTGCCTGGGTGTCAAGTGCCCAAGCCATAATACAAACTCTGGTCACATGGGTCACAGTCTAGGCTTTGTCCCTCTATGCCATCAGCATGGGCTTAGCTATTACAGTTACTGTAATTGGCATTCTGATCGATGCATGCATGTGATGGGCTGCTGCCTTCCCTCATCTCCTTAGTGTTTTGTTATGTAGTTTTTGTAACTGTGGAACAGTTACAGTTTCCCCTATACAGCCTTTTTGTATGCCTATTTATTACATATATGTTTAACTTGTGTAACAAAATAAAATGCTGTCATTCAGTGTTAAAATGTTTTTACAGTTCATTTATGTTGCAGTTAGCTATGTTGGTGTGTTGTTAAATAAAACTCTGTTACATACTAATGTCCCTAGTTTTGACTAATTTGTATGCCCTGTCCTTCATAAAATGTTTTACTTTCAGGTAAATCAGTCAGGATTACAATCAGTCTGTAATGTCAGACATTAGAGGTTCATAATTCTTATTTTTCAGAAAATGTACGATGATGCACAACCTTTTGCTCTGTTAACTTACAATATTTAAAAAAAAAGGTCCCTGATACTGGGCCTTCATCCCTGTTTCTTGACAAAGAAGTTGAGTGCTATGCAGTTCATAAACTGGAAACTGTCCCTGAATTCTCAGAATGTCCCTGATTCTGCCTTATTTTTGTTCTGTTTCCCATAAAATGTATGTTTTTCTGACAAATCACTGAGGATTGCAGTCACTAATTAATGACAGCCATTTGAGTTTCAGATTTCATTTTCCTCAGAAAACATATATCTTGTGATTTTTGTAACTTTCTAAATATATAAGGACAATGTTTAAAATCTGTCAGTGTTTTCCCTTTGTCCCTGGTTCTTTTGATAAGAGGTTGTCAACTATTTAAAAACATTGCTGTC
>NC_056732.1:79273222-79333222 GCF_019279795.1 Protopterus annectens | reverse complement strand
CATGTAGTGCACCAACTGGATTCACAGGTACCAGAAGTAGACAGTCAACTCACTCACAAAATGATGATACTTGTGGCAGGACCACTGATACTGCTTATTCCAGCATTCCATGGAAAACACACAGTGTATCTACTTAAATTCATTGTTCACTACTATTTCACAGGAAACATTTAAAACATCTATAGCAATCCATAGTTGTATGCTACTATAACATATATCGTGTTACACTACTTTATTGCATACATTTCATTACTTCAAGTGAATAATCATTTTTGATAAATTGTATCCTTTTAATGTGAGTTATTAACAAGTAATGACATTCACATTCCTTGAAGATAGATGCAAGTGCAATTTAGTGTACTGCCACTGTTATGTTGAATAGAAAGAGTACATTTTGCTTAGCACATACAACGAATTCTAACATTGTTTTCTTAGTGGTCTGTGACAATTACTTATTAGTGGCATTGAATCATTTCCTAGGATGTGCTGTGTTTATTGCAGCACATTTACGTGGTACTCTGCACTGCATTTTTTGTGTACTCATTACATAGTCACAAGAACACAAACCTAACACAAGACATTTACGGACATGGTAGCTCAGTGTGACATATTATATCCTCCAGCAATGGTCAGTCTAACATACTGCCCTGTGCATCGCTCTACACCAGAAGCATCACTTAGTGGTAGTCTACTGTATTCGGTTCCATGTGTTTTATAATCTGAGATATCTGAGTACATTCGTGAGGAATAAACAATAGTATCTGCTGCTCAGGAATCCAAAGAGGAAGTAAAGTATTAATGCATTTATCACAGTATTACATTTTTATAGTATTCCTTCATACGTATCACTTGCTAGTTATAATTTTACTGTGAAGCTGTTTTTGCACTTTGTAGAGATTCATCTGTAAATCATTATGAAATTCACTGCAAACCAAGATGCACTGCATACCAATCATCCCTTGAGCAATTATTTACTGTGCGTCTTGCCTGGGACAGCACTGTCAAACCTAAGTTTTCCACTGATGACTCACAGAAGTGCAGAAGAACTCTTTTTATCGTAACCATGTATTGCTCAGGATGTGAAATTATAAAGAAGTAGTGTAATCAACCATGTGTAGATCTTCACATCATTGGAAATGTTGCTCTGGCATCCACCATTCTACGATAGGTTGTTCTGTGTTAAAAGCACTAAGAATGTTGGACTACACAAATATGGCATGAATTTCTAGAACAACATATGGTTGTTAAAAGCACTAAGAATGTTGGACTATATGAATACTGCATGAATTTCTAGTACAACGTATGGTTGTTAAAAGCACTAAAAATGCTGGACTACATGAATACCGCATGAATGTGTAGAACAACATATGGTTGTTAAAAGCACTAAGAATGCTGGACAACATGAATACCGCATGAATGTCTAGAACAACATATGGTTGTTAAAAGCACTACAAATGCTGGACTACATGAATACTGCATGAATGTGTAGAACAACATATGGTTGTTAAAAGCATTAAGAATGCTGGACTACATGAATACCGCATGAATTTCTCAAACAACATATGGTTGTTAAAAGTGCTAAGAATGCTGGACTACATGACTACGGCATGAATTTCTAGACCAACAATGGGTGCAGGAATTCAAAAGACAAATGGACATTGCATTTGTTAACAGCCTACCGGCCACAAATGTCCCTTTCCGAGGGCTGCCCAGGAGCATTTTCTAGTGAATTGATTTGGTCAGACTCACACTAGACAAATGAAGGCTGTGGGAATCAAATGCTCCACTACAGAAAGTGCGTCTATATTAGATTATTGAAAGTTTTATTCAGCGAATGCTCACATGAGCGAAAACGCTGAAAATCGAACTTCTTATTGTGGGGGACTGTGCCCCCCCACCCCCTGCTAACTATATATTCCAAATCCGAGATCGCACTACAGTGAGGAAAGGGCAAATATCCCACTCCTCACTGTACCACAACCCCACAAACACCCTTTTGATTTCCAGCATTTTCACTCATGTGAGCGTTCGCTGAATAAAACGTTTGATAATCTAATATAGACCCCATAAAGTAGCTCGTTAACAGCTCATAACCTTCCTCTTCTGCACTAAGTACCAGACAAGTTGTTGTAGCCCAAATGTAATGCATTTCACTTCCATGTGCCTACAAAAACAAGTTAAGTTAAAAATGCATTCATAATTAATATTTTAACCTTAAATGTGTACACTTCATGCTGTCTACTTTTTAAAGCCAAATAATAAACACACTAACAGTCAACAAAACAAGGAAACCAATAACAGTACTCAAAGAACATAGCTCATGTCATGAAGTTCCTGTTCACTGCAATCACTTCCTTTCATTATACCATCCCCGGGATTCAAGAAGCTTGCGCCAGGTGCAGGCATAGCATCGGCATTCTAGCACCAAATATGGCCGCCAAGCGATTCAGGTACGAGTTATTTCCACATGCATTACCTGCGTATACTACGCCCGCACAACTCCCGAGCCTTGTATGCTAATTACCCCATGTGCAGCAGTGTAGCATGTAAATGAAAGTATGTAGCGATTCAGGAAGTGGTGCGGGCGTAGTGTAAGCATGCAGAAATGTAAACCGCAGAAAACGGTTTACATTTTTGCAAAACATAAAATCGGAGCCATGACAGCCGACCAAACACATGTATTATATTGTTAATATATGCCAATGGCTAAATATATAGCCATTGGCATAAAAAAATGTACAAAATAGAAAATTAACATTTATTATATATAGCCACACTATCGCGACGTGGAAGCGCAGGGCAGCGGTGCGCAAAGGGGATCGCAAGGAATATATAAAAATATTGAATAAAACCGCAATGAAACACATATCATGATTTCCCCATAATAGTCAATGGCAGGCATGCTACACCATACTATGGCGCAAGGGTTGCTAAGGGGCAGTGACAGTGTTATGTGCAGTAGCTAGGAATTAGTAGGCAATGCCATGCAAATGAGAAGAGTAATAGTGAATCGCAGATTCCTCGCTGGTGTAAGGATGCACCTCACAGCATAGCGTTATAACATCAAGGTGTGCCCTTGAGATAAAGATGACATCAAGAGACGGGTGTGTCGCCATTGCTGTAAGCACATTGGAGCATTGCTAAACCGGTTTGTCCCTAGCTAGACAAAGCTGCAGGATAGGGGTGTGTCGAATTGGCCATAGCTATGCTTAGCTGAGAGTACACAAGGTAATTGAGTATGCATGTGAATGGAGATGGTAAACAGGTATGCGTGGCGTGCACTGCAGCTGAAATAGGAAGGATATAGGAAAGAAATAAGGAAATGCTGCAGCAGTGAAATTGGAGTACAAATGACTAATTAACACCTAGGAGCCTACAGTGGGCCGTTGACAGCAGCTAACAAGGCAGCAAGCAGCTACCTGCAGAACAGGAAAGGGGAGGGGCTGTACTGCAAAGAAAACAGTAAAGTGTCAAAGCAGAACAAAGCCGATTTGCAGTATATCGGCTACAAGGCATATTTTGCCATGACTGGGTAGGGAAAGTACAAAACAAGAAAGAAGGCAGGTGGATGCATGCCTGATAATGGGAGGGGATCCAGGTCTAAAAGTGAATTAAAGGGCAACAGATTAATCAAGGCAGGCAAGTAGATCTCCACAGTAAAGGCCCCACACTTGCAGTACTCATTGCAAAACCCATAATTAAGACATGTTGCAGCTGGAATAGCTCATACACACCCACTGACATCAACAGCATCCATAGCAAAATACTATAAAGTGTGAAAGCACCTCACACACATTTGTGTATTCCCATACACTCTGCACCAGTGGTGTATACAGACGGGGAACTTTTATTATGTACATGTTAGGGGCTGCCATAGCTTTGATCCACTAGCATGTGTTGGAGACTGAAGGTGGTGTGGAGGATGATCCACACAAACACCTCAGGCACCAGAGGAGGAGGAGAGCGTTCAGACCCAGGGTAACCTGCCAGGGGCTACATGATCTGGAGATAGTAGAGCATTACATGGTGGGCAGGGACATCCTACAGCAACTTGTGGAGCTGTGCCAGCCACACCTCAGAGCCAGAACAAACAGAGGGGAACACATCCCAGTGGATATGAAGGTATGTGTAAGCCTGAGAATACTAGCTACAGGTACCTTTCAAAGACCAACTGGGGATATCATGGGGATCTCACAGGCATCAGCATCCAGGGTACTACAACAGTTCCTGGATGCCATGTTGCCACATGCCAACGAGCACATATACTTCTCCCAAATGCAGGAAGAGTTGGCCAGCAATATGCATCTCTTCCACCATGTGGCAGAATACCCGGAGGTACTGGGTGCAATAGACTGCACACACATACACATCAAGACACCACCCAGTGAGCAGGATAGGCATTATATGAACCACAAGGGATACCCCTCCATCAACTACCAGGTCATGTGCAATGCCCAGGGCATTATCATGGATGTGTGTGCTGGCAGCCCTGGAAGCTATCACGACTCCCACATCTTGCATGCCTCACAGTTGTATCAGTTATTTGCCAGGGGGGGCATCCCAAATGTCCACCTGGTGGGGGATGCTGGCTATGCACTGGAACCGTGGATCATGACTCCCATCAGAAATGCACACACACCCATGCAGGAATGCCATAATGAGGCACACGCACAAACCAGAATCATCATAATGCGTGTGTTTGGGATGCTGAAATCACAGTTTTGTTGCTTGGACATATCTGGTGGAGCCTTGCAGTACTCTCAAGGCACATGTGCCTACATCTTCATAGTGTGTGCCATGCTATGCAATATGGTCTTGTGGAAACAGCTGCAGCAGGGACAGAATGGGGAAGGCCCTCATAGCCCACCACCATTGCCAAGGGCCCCACAGGCACAGAGGTACTCGGACCATGAACACCCTGAGCCAGCCCCAGTAGGCAGACGGAGGTATGCCCAGTATGCCCATGCCTTGGCAAAGAGGGAACATATAACACACACACTGACAGTGTAGGCACCTAGGGACTGACATCTTTCTCCACCTGCACACACAGTAAAAATGGATGGCACACACACAAGACTACCTGTAAATTGTCATGTATAGGCAGTCTACTGTGTGCATCCAACATAGGCAGCCCTCAACTATTGCACACACAACTGCCATTGGCACAAGGTAAGTCAACACCAGAACAGTAAATTAAGCTATCAGCATATGCAGATACTGTATGTATAGATTCATAGGTAGGTACTTAGCCAACTGCCAGTGGCCATTCATAAGCCCAGCCAAAATGTGTCAGCTTTTGCCACCCCATTGATTCATTAACTGTCCCTCTGTGGAGCTTAGCCAATGGCGCGATCCCTGGGGTGCATCTACTGTTCCACATCCACTCTTCAAGGTTTCTCTTACAGAATGTTAGTGAGGGGCTCTGTATAATGTAGTTAGGGATGTTGTTCCAAAGTATGGGGAGTGTCTGTGACAGGAAGCTGTCCCTCCAGCATCTTCCAGTTATTGTTATGGCAAGGTTCAGCTCACTACAGTGTGTGGCTCACTGTAACATGGATTCCCATAGGTGGAGCATATCCATCAAGCCTGAGTTCGACATGGCTGTGTTGGCCAGTGGAGATCATCTCTGGGTAAACGAGATGCCACTGAGTAAAGCAGAAGTTTATTCAGTCTGCCTGCATAGGCCATATGTTGGAGGCCAGTATTCCCCTTGGCAAGGTACATTCGTGGACCTCCCAACTGTTGGAAGTGTCTTCTGAGGTACATCCCACATGGGTTATTATACCCTATGATGGGACTGATGAGTGATGAGTAAAGGGGCACTATAACCCCAGTATGTCTAGATGGGAATCCTTTAGTAATCAGATAGCCTACATAGAAGGATGTCCTAACTACTGTGGAGATATGATTGTCAAAGGGGAGATCACTATCTACCTTAGTCCCCAGATACCCCATTACCTCGTCTGTATTAAAGTGGCTGCTACTTATGTTTTAATATGTGGGTGCCAATTCAACAATGGAATGACCATGCAGTTAGTGGCACTTGGCTTTAGGCCATGACGTTGAAACCCTGTGATGTTTTCTGTGAGGCCCATTGAGGGATGTCTTTGTCAGCTGGACTATCAATCATGGCTCCCAGTTCGCAGTCATTGCCAGATATGGTCTGCTGTAGTCCACCTGTGTTTGCCTGTACCTCTGAGATGTATATGCCAAATAGTAGGGCTCCCAGGACTAAGTTCTGTGGGACACTAGTCATGACTGGTCAAGAGTTGGACCTGGAGAACACTAGTCATACCATGTGGGTTCTGTGTGTAAGCCGGTTGGCAACCCAACCTGTGATGTATGGGTGTATGCACAGGCTGGTGTGTTTATCAATAATACCTGAGTGGGGCATGGTGTCAAAAGCCTTGGCGAGGTCCAGGTAGTATGTGTGAACCACCTCCCCTATCATCTAATGTCTTGGCCGCTGTATGTAAGACGTCAAACAGGTTCAGTAGGCATGAACTGCACTCAACCAAGCTGACCTGGGTTGGGTCACGTGTTTGGAGGTTACCAATGTCTTTGGTAATGAGTGCCATGAGGATGCGAACCATACCATTGCAGACCAGGCTAGTCAGGCTTATGGGGTGGTAGTTACCATGGTCATTTGTGATTCCACCTTGATGGAGTGGAATAACCGTTGCCATGCGCCATTGTATGGGCATGTAGCCTGTGGAGAGGCTGAGGTAGGAAAGCTTAATTAGGTGGGAGGGTCAGGTTGTCTTGTACAGTTTGCAAGACGCAGTCTGGGATGACATCTGCCTCCATTGATGTTGTGTTCTGCTGTTAGAGAGGGCCATTTCCACCTGTGTGTCTCTGATGTGTGGGATACTGTACCTTTTGGGTAATGTTGTTGGCTCTTTAGGGGGTGAAGTATTCACTGAATGTATCTACAAGGATGTTGGTGATATCAGTAGGGTCAGCATATTTTGTGCTATATTTCACCGGCACAGTGCAAATCTGTGTGTCACCACGTAGATCCTTGACATAGCCAAAGAAGGCTTTGTGGTTATCTTTTGAATCCTTGCGTATTCTTCTGCTGATGTTAGCCTTAGATGATGTCATGAGGGACCTACGTATCATACTAATAGTGGTCATGGATGTCTGCCCTTTGTGGGATTTGCTGTTTGTCTGGAACACTGTCCTACTTCTGCAATATAGCCTGTTTATTGCAGAGGTCCACCAGACCAGTGTCCTTGTCTAGGAGGAGTGAGTCTTGGTTTACCAGTGATGGCACGATCCATACATCTGTGTAGGTGCATATAGACTGCATTTGTAAATCTGTCTGTATCTTGAGCAGTGTTTCCACTTAGCATGGGGGCTGTGAAACCCCCCCACCCCTGTCACTGGTAGTGTAAATTTAGCTGTAGGAAAGGTATACACTGTGGTATCTGTGGGTGGGGGAGATGCTTGAGTGTGGAAAAGGTGAATAGTTTATGGTCAGATCTAACCAGTGACCGGTTAACCTCTGCTGTGATGCACCTGTTGCCCATGTTGGTGATGACCACTTCTAGTAGTTTCCACCCAACGTTAGGGAGGTTATCACCTGATACAGGGCATATGAGGTGATAAATTCCAGGAAGTGCTGGGCCTGGAAATGAGTACCAGAGTAAGTTTCCCAGTTAATGGTATGGTAGTTGACATCGACCAATGCCAGGGTGTGCATTAGGACTGTCATGTTCTCCACTGTCTCCAGGTAGGTGGAGTGGTTGTCCTGGGTCATGGACGGTGATCCGTAGCAGGCCACAGTTTACATTGCATTTGTGGCTGATGTTAGCTGCACATGGATGATCTCAGAGGTATCATGCTGTCCCATTAACCTGGAGGTGTAGGTATCCCTGATGAATATGGATACAGCCCCTCCATGTCTGTGTCAGTCTATGTTCTGTGGCTGAAATGTGTGGTATGGGTTGTAGTCTGGTAGTGCTGGTGTGCTCTCAGGAGCCTTAAGACAGATCTCAGTTACTGCACAGATGTTGATGTTGTCCATCCTGAGGAGTTCTGTGAGTGCATGCATGTTGTGATCACAACCCCTGGTGTTGAGTAGCATAACCCTCATTGAATCTGCTATTGTGCTGTTTATGGAGCTGGTATTCACCTTCGAGACTCTCCTAAATAAGGAACCATGGGGAAGCCAATAGCCTTGGCCAGTATTCCAAAGACTAAGGCTGACACATAGGCTGGTATGGTATAGTTGCATGCATGTTCGCCATCTGTGCTTGTTTTTCATCTCTCCTGTAGGTAATCTACTGGTAAGCAATAGAAAGCCTTAAACTTATACAATTCTTCTAGCTTCAAGGATATGCTTATGGAATGACTAAGTATCAGTGTTCTGTATGTTATTGCTGTACTTAACTGTTTCCTGACTACATGGTGATTTCTCACTGTATATTGTGATCTGAAGGTCTGTTTATTCACATATTATGGCTGTGATGGCCTGCACTTTAGAGGTTCACAGCCTGCTTCCTATCTGCCCAAGGGCAATTAGAAGCATAGCTACAGTGTATTGGCTTTCCCCGCACCATTGATGAAGTAACTGAGTCTCTGTCAAGCATAGCCAATGAAGCAATTCCAGGCAGAGTTGCTGGAAACTGTTGAAGACTGGGGTTGTGGAGGGTGATAGGGGCACTTAGTGATCTAAAGAGGGCATGTTAATGTAACAGTTCAACACCATTCAATTCCCCCAACAGGTCTCACAGCTATCAAACTGGACAGGCTCCCCCACCCCCTGGCTGTATGGTTCTGGGACACATGATCCCAGGGGTGTATATTCTGTTACCCATTATTCCCTTGAAGTGTGTCAGTGAGGGGCTATGCCTAATGTAGTTAGGAATGTAATGTATTGTCTCACAATACATTTGTTATATGTTGTTATTTCAAGAGTACGTGAAGCTCAGTGAGTTTGGGGGCCTCCGCCCTTTGCTTAGCCTAGCTTACACATAGAAATCATCTAAATAGGAAATAGACAGAAGCAACGTTAATGTCAACAGTGTAATGGTTACAGCATCGGCACAGTATCTGTGCATTCGAGGTTCCAATCCCAATAAAGGCAGGGATGTTTATCATGTTCAAAAGTATACCTTAACCACAGCTTGCATATATAGGTAGTAATCATCTGTATAATAAACATTCGAAATACCCATATAAACCCATGTGTGCTAGAGAGTACAGTCAACAGAGAATGTAATGTTATGTCGGCCCATAGTGAGATGTTACTTCAATGACATGTATATATCCTGAGTAAGTAGCGGATGTGGCCATGTTTTTACACACAGGTTATGCATTAAAAAGTTTGTTTAACTGTGTTTAACCTCTGCTATAATGTCACACAAACACTTTTAAATATGCTTACAACTGCTTAAATGAGACTTATTCTGGAGTAAAAAACATTTGTAAAGCATCGCAGATGTTGAACCCTGGACCATGCATGCTATAGTCATGGGACTTACCACTAAGCCATCCGAGGTGTATACATGTTTCACGGTCTTGAGATTACACCTTATACCATATGCATTTCACTGTAATGATCACAAATGGGACAGTCACTTTGTGTACATATGTACAGTACATTGTAATGTAATGTAGTTTGTGAACCAACACATTCCAGTCTACATATGTATTACTGTTACAAATTAATACAAAATATATATATATATATATATATATATATATATATATATATATATATATATATATATATCTATATGTCAGTGATGTCTGCACACACACACACACACACACACACACACACACACACACACACACACACACACACACACACACATATATATATATATATATATATATTATACAGTTACATCAATAGCCATTTACATAAACATCTATGAACACACTTCGTGACACAGAAGCACTCCAAAGGAATTGGAGTATACACAAAACACATGCAGCTCTGGTATTATAACAATTGATATTAACCTAATTCACCATAGAAGGGGTGGTTGTTGTATATGTGAAGATTGGGGTGGGAGAGGAATGATGGGTAATGCAATCATGCATCAAGGAGGGCCTGGGTCGGATGTCTAATAAGTGAACTGGAGGGGTATACATGGAGTATGGGGACAATATAAAAAGGACACAAGACAAGCCCCGGGATTCATGAAGCTCGGCGCAAGGCCGGGGTTAGGCTTGCGCCGACCGTGCGATGTGAAGATGGCGCAGTAGCGCCAAATGCATATTAATGAAGGCGCGCTGCCGCCTCAGCCACGTGTATAGGAAAGGAGCGCGAGTGCATAGGGCGTGTTGAAGTGCCGCACGTAGGTGTGGAAATGACAGCTGTCGACGTGCAACCTAAAATGCTTGCATATAACAATTTGCAAGCAATAGTAATCACATCTGTCAGTGTCCGTGGATACTGAAACGTATGCAAAGCATGCAGGACAGTTCCTGTGAAAACAAAATGAAGAAGCAAACAGAAATGCATGGTAGGGAATAACGGGTCCCTATCCCATGAACAAATGACATGGAAAACCGTGTGCCCATAGTCCAACGCAGTTTAGATAGCTATACCAAGTGGAAGTGAAACGCATCATATGTTAGCGTGCCGCCAATAGGTGCGTCCAGCCCAATGGTCAGGGTCACCAGCTGATCCATAGCGTGAGGGAGAGTACACAGCTGGGCAGATGTGTCCATAACAAAATACATGATAAATGTACATATCTAGCGACCGTATGACCGAATTATATCCCACAAGGCATGTAATAGTCACATACAATAGATATGTCCGTATTTCACATACCTAATGTGACAGGAAATAGAATAATCATGTAAATGAAACAGAAGGAGCATATAAACTGCTACAACAATAAGGCAACATGTAGGCTGAAAGGAACAGTATTATCCATACCGTTGACTGTGGGTACATGTTGTCCAGTACATTCAGATATGTGTCTGGAATATATCCCATCTTGGACATAGGAAAAGGTGTCATTCTACCAATGATTAGAACAGTCGGCCAAAATCTGCACATCAGCAGTCCAAGCCGTACTTGTCAGGATGTGTCACAGTTGAATGGGTATTATCCGGGTATACCAACCATTTAATGAAAGTTAAGTATGGGCGTGTACCTATGTGCGTGAGGTATAGCATGTGGAAAGTCAAACATGACAGGGTAGTCCACACAACCATACAGGTACCTGACATATGTAGGGTATGCAATGTGTTACTCTGACTGTATCATGGGCCAACAACCAAAGCAGTGATGGATGGAGTGTCAGGAATATGTGTGTGGGTGGGGGATGGGTAATTGTATAATCCTCCAAGGCGACACTGTGTCGTATGCAGAATAGGTGAACCAGAGGTGTATGAGGGAGCAGCGGGTGAAGCAGAAAGAAACACAAAAACATGTATAAATATCTGCAATACAACCAGACAGGCCATACTGTAGAACACAATCCCACAAACATATGAATATTAAAATGTGCGATACAAATGTACAGACATGTCACCGGCACATACCCACAGATTGGTCCTGATGGAACTGGCCATATCAAATGTAACACACCTGGATGCATAATGGACTACCCAGCATCCCTTCCACAGCACTCAACCCGCTCCCATGCCTGAACGTCCACCAAATCCAGCCATACTTGGCCTACTAGTTAGGTGCAGTCACATCTACACATAGTGACCACTACGCATATGTAGTAGGTAGTGCCACCCTAGGCAGTTTCAAGATTGGAAACTATGTATCCCTTGCATGTAAAACCCCCAGCACATTTTCATAACGCCAGAAGAATGTTTGGTATTTGTCTTGTTTTGGTCTTGACAAATTTTTGGGATATCCCTCATGGGATAAGTAACCTGTGTAAATATTAGAATGTGCATGAAGACACGATGTCCAATCCTGTAGATAACTGGACACAAGTTGGAATGTGCAGTAGTGGTGCACGAGACTGTCTAGCCCTAGATGATCATGCAGAACCTACTACCCAGGATCAAACACCTGCCCGTGACTCACGTGTCCCGACACGAATAAGCGAGAGAATATATTGCACACATTCACATAGTGGCACATGGTATAAGGGTGATGAAGGCACTGACGTAAACAGGATACCCCCTGATCCACTGTGTGAGGGACAATTAATGTGTGTGCAGGTGTGACCTGACCAACAATGATACAATGCCAAATGTCCTGTGATTGTAGGAAATAACTATGTACCATACTGCATGTAACAGTTGCCTAAAGCGGTCACATCAGGATAGAATAAACATAATCCGTACAAGAAACAGGCAAACAACAAAAGTGTCAAAGGTATAAGGCTCACAGCTAGGAAACAAATGAATGTTCTAAACCTGCATTGACCGTGGCTATGTGTTGGCCCAAACAATCTGGTGTCCCCAGTAGGGTTACCGTCTGTTCCACTTTGCAAGGGACAGTCCCTCTTTGGACTGTTGTGTCCTGACAAAATACATTAGAAATGGCAAATGTCCTGAGATTGTAGGACATAATTATGTCCCATATGTTATGTAATAGTTGCATAAAATAATCATTTCCGTATCTAAAATACCTAAATGTTACAAAAAACAGAATAAGCAACTAAACCGCTACAACAATAGACTTTTATGTAGGCAAATAAGTAAAGTTCTATCCTTTGTACTGACCGTGGGTATGTGTTGGCCTGTAAAATCTGATGTGTGTTCTGAAGATGTCCCATCTTGGCCATTTGAAAAGGTGGCAACCCTAGTCCCCAGAATACATCCCAACCTGTACATATGACAATGTCAATGCTACCAATGGTCAGTGCATTCACACAATAACTGGCCAGCCTCTTAACCACTCACAAAGCCAGTGACCTTTGGGGGAAAGGTGTTGAATGAGAATGACTACTTACAACAATGAAGAGTAATAGACGCACTTAACTGCAGAAAATAGTAGTATTACGAATCTGTCAACACGTTCCACGTTAATAGTACTGATATGGTAGAAGTGTCCATGATTGCCCCTGAGTTGTCATAGCCTTGTCCCTGTCACTGTAGAAACGAGTCCCCAAGTATCACAGAGGTCTGTACACATAAGTACACCAACCAACTGTCACAGCTGTTGACAGGACTATTGCATACCTGTAGTGAATTTATAACTGATGTCCAGAATAATATTCATTGTATCAATAAATGAATGAAATAGTCAAATGTGAAGGAAAACCACTTTGAAACCTGCATTATGTAGTGGAACCACTCCCCGCCCTAAATTATGTAGCACTGACCTAATAACGTGGTCAGAGGTACCCAAACACCTGCATCTGTAAACACAGGTAGAATGTTAAAATCTTGACCAACTCTGTCCATGTGGTACGTCTGATCTTTGAACAGAACCAGGGCAGTTCTAGTCACCAGTCGGCCGAGCCTAAACCCGGACCAGCACATGAACACCTTGACAATCAAACGTGTGTGTGCGAGGACTATAAGCGTAGGAGTTCTGAATATCCTTGGAGTGAGTAGACATGCAGCACGGGTCCAGAGCAGTAGGAAACAGGGAATGCCCTAATTGTAGTACTGCGGTTTTCCCAGCAGAAGAATGGATGCCTGCTGTGTAAGGGAAGCAGTTTGGCATATGTCAGAGTAGCTATGAACCATGGGTATACATATAAATGAGCCAGAACAATAGTGTAGTGGTTACAGCATCCGCCCAACGTAAAGGCATTCCCAGTTCAAGTATGACTATAGCACATATTAATTGTGTAATGAATGCCTCTGTGCCATAAAGCCAACATTTATACATGTAAAGGTGACCGCGTTCGCATGGGTCCGTTAACCGGATTCCATCAAAGTGGTACTTTCATAAGGAATAAGGCACATGTAATCCCAAAGAAGTGCCTGTAAACATATGTAACCCCAAATACGTAGATGCAAGTGTGCCTGCGTGGGTGTACGCAGCTATTAGCATAGCAAATGTATGCTGTCTTGTACAGCTGTAACTTTTATATATATAGATAGCTAGATGTGTGCATAGATAAATATCCACAGACATAACAGAAATATGCAATTATATATATACATATATATCTATATATACACATATATATAAATATATATATATATATATATATATATATATATATATATATATACATACATATATATAGATATATATAGATATGTAAGGAACGCCGAAAGACGAAAGCAAACATAAGGGTTGTGAAGGGAATCCAGAGCAAGTAAGAAATTATAAAGTGCCCACAGCGTATGTCACATAAAGCTGCACAAGTGTGAGTAGAGCATCGATCTTCACACCAGAGGCAGGGTTATACCAGTGGCCATAACATCGTTGAAGTGCTACGTCAACATTGTAAACAGATGGGAATGTAGTACATGTTGCGACCACCTACACTTGTAACCCGCAAATCGTTCGTAATCCATAACACCAGGAAAAGCACGTATGTGCAAATATGAATGGATGGTGAGCCTGTGAATACACGAGGCGGTACAAAATGTGTGTAGGGTCCCAATGCTCATGAGAGGGCAATGTGTAAAGGTGTGTCATGGCTGCGATATCAGGTGTATAATGGCTGTTATGCGTGAAACTCAACACGGGTGTGCAGGAGAAACTATGGATATGCGATTATGGACACAGGAGTGCTAGGGTATGTTGCGCCGGGTGCAATGGAGCGGCCCGTGGAAGTCAGCTAGTACGTAGGTGCGATTCCCAGATAGAGCGTTGTTTGCGTGGAGACATGCGTGAATGGGCGTATCGTTGTTGGATGTTGTGCATCAGGGCTGGCAGCCCGGCACGTAACACTTATACACCACCCATGAGTAGAACGGAGTTCTGCTGTGACAACCCCAAACTGGGAAAAGCAGAAAGACACAACTACATGAAGACAACAATATGTTGACGTACAGTCACAGTAACACAAACACACATCCTGTCAACAGTAATAATATGAATGTGCACAGAAACAAACACAGTAGCAGGAATAATAGGCTGCGCGTACGAGTAATAGGTCGAATGACACTGTATCACATCCCAGTTAGCAGCGGCACCCCAGACATGAAAAATGTGCAACATCTGTCCGCTGTATAACGTGCAATATACTGAGCACAAGTTCACCAGAGTGAAGTGTCGGTGTCATAATGACTAAGGTAATAGTATGCTGTTGAAGCAGAGATAAACCCAATATGCATGTGTAAGTGTCCATGTCCGGGAAATGTATAGGTTAGCGGACACACAGATGTATATATAGATAAAAACGTATATATACATATATCAATATTAATTTACATACACATATATATTCATACGGATATATATATATATATATATATATATATATATATATATATATATATATATATATATACACACACACACACACAAGGATATACTACGGATATATATAGATAAATATATATACACAAACAACAGGTAGTGATATATACACATACACACAAAACAAAATATATATGTCAGTGTAGATATACACATGTACAGAAATAGGTTACTTCACAGCAATTAAGGGTAACATATTTACAGGCTGGGCATATGTGACTGGGAGGTCCAATAAATAAATGTTGTACCCCCCACATCACCCAGCTAGGCCGGACAGACATACAGACAGGCAATACAGACCAATACACTGCCGCTGTCCAAAACACCGGTAGGAAAGTACCAGTGGGAGAGTTCTGCAAGGTCTACACTTTAAACATGGATAATGGTGTCCCTTGCGAGACCCCAAAAATTCAGGGTATGTGTGAATCTGCCAACATTGATACGAACAGGATGTAGGTGTACATGGAACAGTAGGTTGCACAAGTGTGATAATACATGGGTTGACAAAACGTACGACATGTGTCCCGAGACAGGGAGAGTGTGCAATGTGTAGGGGTGTGCTCATACCCCAGCTGTGCTTGCAGTAAATATTTGTCACAACTGCTGTAGAGGGGTGCCAGGTAGGTGGACCATGGGTATGCAATAATGGGCTTAATTGTGCAGGTGCTGATTGGCAGAGATGTAGTAGGCCCGCTCAGTGGAAGTCATTAATATTCCTATGTGGGCATAGCATACGCCTACACCTCCCAAACCTGAAGAGCACATCTACCGGATAGTCTGTAAACCATCGGGGGAATACATAGAGACCAAATCAGTGCCATGTACCCGATTAGCATGGACATCCATAGTTATGTATCAGACTGTAACACAGTACAACTAAACACTTCCAGAACTAGTGATATTAGGTGAACAGGTGGCGGAATACAGGTAATGACAGATGACAACATGTATGAGTCATAAACAGCATGCACCTCGACAAACGTGAATGAATACATATGCTCTGTGACTGTGAATATGTCTGGTTAATAGAACCAATCATCTAAATGTGTCCCACAGAGTGTTATGCATTGTTCCTGATACAGTGTTCATTCACACCCATTGGTATGTGAGTTCTTCTATTGACGGAAAGTGCATACGTTGCTGACCACCTTAGGTAGAGGATAGCATAATAGGAGTGGTTCAACACCCATATGCCTGCAAGGGACACACCCATCTGGGCAGTTGTGTCCAGCAAAATGACAGTTATGGCACATAGCCTGTGAGTTTGGGAATGGATGCTATATAGTGTGTGTAGTGGTGTCAGACATCAATTTGTTGTATCAGTAACAGCTACATGTAATAGGAAACAGTATTATCAAGTATAATGCTACATGAATAACCTTAACGTATGCAAACCATGGAAGTCGTCCATATACTACTACCTGTGAGTATGTGTTGCCTTGACACATGTGATAGGTCTACATATAGGGTCTATAGGGCCGCCATCATTCTGAATGGCCAAAGTGGAACCTGCTCCGTAGAAATTTAAGACGAACCAGGGAAGAACATACCTACAGCCATGCATAGTACAGAAATATACATATCAGAACAAATCAAAGCATAGTCTAGCAGCAGTAAGGTTGCTTATGCTACTACATATGACATATCGATGTGTCAGGTATACAAGACCTGTAACAAGCAACCAGTGCAGACACATACAACATGAGAATGTCCCCTAATCAGGTCAGTTGCAATGGCTAGAGTATTGTCCATAACACTCAACTGTCCCTGAATTTCAGGCATGTCCCTGAGTTTAACTGAAAGTTTAACTCTGTCCCTCTTAATCCCTCCTAAAATTAGTGGCTGTTGAAGGAAAGGTGGTGAATTACACTTACTGATTAATGACAATACGTAAGAGTTATGAACAACTGTTACTTCAGAATATGTGAATTAAGTCATATGCACTGATACTGTCAATGTGTCAAGTTAATAGCAGTACTTTTGTAAAAGTGTCCCCGATTTATTCTTGACCTGTCCCCAATTCTGTAAAAATGTGTCCCCGATTGGTGGAGAGTTCTGGTATTGTCACATGAGATATGCGTAATGAGGCACTGTCCCATGCAAAGTGGGAAAGGTGTCACTCCTACAGTCTCCCGTCGTGCAATCTGAAAGGTGGACAACGTGCAGTAGGTATGCAGTAGCATGACTCGGCAGACAGCTGCGCTAACAAACTCAGGTCACATGTCAGCATTGCAGAGTATCGGTTCCCATGTATCAGGCAGATGGGAGCAGATCATATGAGGAACACGCATATAATATGATTACGTCACTGGACAGGCCGCCGAGTCCGTACAGTCGAACGCCTGCCATCGCAAAATGGTTACACATACCCGATACTGTGGTCATGTAGTCCGATGTAATACGCATCACAAGGGATTGCACACACCCAGCGTGAGTGACAAATGTAAGCAGAAATGTCGGTGAGCGAGCGGCTGTAAGCGTGTTTGTCTACCAGTAGTGCACTGTCAAAAAAATGTGGAGTCTAAATGTGTATAAGGTGCTGTGACCAGAGGTCAGCAGTGCTTAACACTGTGCAAACCCACGCACAACTGCTCCCACCTGCTGGAATGTGCCTTACCCAGTCTGTATCCAAAGGTGTCGGCCTGTCCGCAAACAAAGAACCGCCCTATACACGTGTTGGTAGCAGTACCCTGTGCACATAACTCATGTGAATTAACAATAGACCATGGCATATGTACAGATAATAGACCACACACACACCATACAGCGCAGACATCCAACAGCATAGCAATGTACTGGCAGATATGTCCGGACCACTGGTGTATGCATGCCTGGCCTTCCTGTGTTTCAGTGTGTGAGCATGCCCAGTATGACTGTTATGCATGTTGTCGACCGACATTACCGTCATACCATCATGTGTGTGAGCATGCCAAGTATGTTCAACTGTATTGCATGTGTCACTTGTCCAGATAGTACTGCGTTGCTGACCCTTCCGTTCAACACAGACAGGTGTCATGCTGTGTCTGCAGGGTAGCTAATGGTCATGTGGCATTGACAGTTGCTACATGTCTGCATAGCGTGGGGGGACATCCAACCACAACCACGGTCCTACACAGCACTGTGGATGGCGCACATGACTCTCACATGTGTAGGTCTGAAGGGGGGCACAGCCAACAGTTGTACACATCTGCCGCTACCATACTGGTAAGCCAGGTACTCCATGTCAGTGTGTGGACCTACCTAAATTGCTGGCTGGAGGGATACCAGGGTATGTCAGTTCCCAGCTTTAATTACCAGCACATTGGTATTGGACATCCTAGCATACACAACCTACATCAAACTGCCTGGCCTGCTGTAGTCTGTGTGTGTCTTAGGGGGTTGGGGTCATTCATTGGGCATATCCATAGGCCATCGTATATCAGTCATCTGTACTGGTCCACATCTGTCCAGCTGCATGGAAGGTGTGTGGGCTGTACGGACACACATGATGGTCAGCCCATACTCTGCAGTGGGTTAGGACACCCTGTGTACTATAAGCTACCATTGTGACCCCTGTATGTGCTACGGAGGTCATGGTGCCACTATGGATGTGTACTGTCTGCTACCCTAACATTTGGCCACCACAGTCACTTGTATGCTCACATACATACCATAGCAATGGATAACTACACATTCTAATACAACTGCCACTTGTAAGGTCAATAGACATACCCTGGGTGTGTTCCGGATTTGAGGACGGTGCTGGAGTGCTGCCTAAGTCGGATGCACACAGTGCACCTCCTATACATGGCCGAGCACAGGTAGTGTCATGTTTGGCATCCATTGTACTGTGTGCGGGTCAAAGAGGGGAAATCCATGGGTACCTACTTTGTCAGTGCATATGCCATGTGTTGCCACTTTGCCAAGGGCAGGTCATACTGTGCACGGTCTTTTGCCGACTGTGCCCTGCTCAGGTATTTCCTTCACCAAGTCACACTGGGCCTGTACAGGCCTTGGCAGTGGTGTTGGGCTGTGTGGCCCTGCCCCATGCTGTTCCTGCTGCAACTGTTACTGCAGGATAAGATTGTGTAGCATAGCAAATACCATAACAACTTGTATGTATGTAGCTTGTGAATACTGCAGAGCTCCAACGGATGTGTCCGGATACCAGAACTGTGAACTGAGCATCCCAAACACGTGCAGATGTATATGTCTTGCCTGTGCATCTGCCTCAGTATGGTGTGAGTGTTCAGGTGTGTGTGCATTGCTGATGGGTGTCATCAGCCACAACACCAGTGTTTACCCAGCATCCACCACTGGGAGACTGTAGGGGATGTCCATATTGGCATTGGTGTGCTACAGCTGTGTCAGAAGCCATATATCGGTCTCATCATAGCTTCCAGGGCAGACAGCACACACATTCAATCACATGCCCTGACCATCACATATGGCCTAGCTGTTGGAGGGTATGCCCCTGCAGTGACTGTAGGCCCTACCCCGCTCACCGGGTGGTGCTACACTGTGTATGTGTGTGCAGGCTATAGCAGCCAGTACCCCAGGGTAGTCATCCATGTGGTTGAACAGATGCATATTGCTGGTCCACTAATCACGTGTGTTGAGGACATGTACATGCTCACTAGCATGTGTTGACATGGCGTCTGTGAACTGGTGCAATACTCTGGATGCAGATGCCTGTGAGATACCCATGATATCCCCAGTTGTGCTGTGTGAGGTACCTGTGGCTAGTACACCTAGGCCAACACATACTATGGTATCCAGTGTGATGTGTTTCCCTCAGCCAGTTTGATGTGTCAGGTGTGGCAGGCACAGGTCAACAAGCTGCTGTAGGAGGTCTCTGTCCACCCCATAGTGCTCCACCATCCCCAGCCCATGTAGCCCCTGGTAAGTCACCCTGGGTCTCTAAAGTCTTATGTCACCCCAGTAAGGGTTGTTCAGCAGCATACACATCCTCACTGCCCCAGCCTCCTGCACATGTAGGTATATGTTTCCTGCTGCAGCCCGTCTCATTTGGTTGGACTGTGTCGTGAAATGTCCTCGCAGGTATACACTGGTGGTGTAGAATGCGGATGAAACCTGTGTGTATGCTGCTTGCTCGCATTACCGTACTGTTCATGTGTGGGCTGGCCATGTCATATGCTGATTGTGCTGATCAACACCTGTTCATGCAGCCTGTACACCCTGTCTATCCCACCACTGCTGTCATGCCTCCCAATGTCACCAGGCAGGTATAGACACACCCCTAGCTTAGGTGTGCTAAGGCAGGAGCACTCCTGAGGCACATTTCTGCAATATATGGACAGTATGCCTGACCCCCCCCCCTCCCATGCTGTCAACTATATTCGAGACCTGCACCTGGCTGACTACACACAGACACACCAGGGACCAGCATCACACCCTGGTGATAAATGTGATACACTATAGTCAACCTCATCTGCATAGTATAGTCTTCTAATGAATAGTTGTATGACCCATACCGAACCTCAAAATTAATAACCACCACTCAGTGTCACTCAGATCTGTACACAGCTGGAAACAGGTGCCTTACTATCACCATATTCGATGTCCCATGGTCTTCCCAGCATCAAAATAATTGGTGTCTACACGACTACAACCCGTGGCCCTGCACACTACAGACGATGTGCATTACCACCACGCCATGGTGGCTATACATAGATCCCAGGATATCAAGTACAGATCATCCGGCACAAACATTCAATAGTGCTGATGTCCCCAGACATATATGTTCACATCTATGTCCACCTCTACATCTACATATATCATACATATTATTTGTATACATACATATATATATATATATATATATATATATATATATATATACACACACACACACACACACATATACATGTACACACATATGTTGATATGGCATTTATATCACAACAGCGGACCACATGACAGCAATGCAGTAGACAGGAATGAAAAGGAAACTACATGTGCCACCTGCATCATGTAGTGTTGTTACTATCAAGACACGTGTGTTATGTTGCGTCACACGGGTCAGACTGTATCAAGGGTAAGAGTAGGGCTGCTGACAGTTACTCACCAGACCTATTGGTGAATGTATGTGTTGACAACCCAGTGTCTTGGCAGACTATACGGGCTGTGGACACCATATAGGTCGGCAATAAAACACACTGAACACATTCCGTAGCTAGCCACCCACAGATACCAGCACATACGGTATAACTGCCAAACACACACACCTCCATGCCTTGGAATCAAGCACCTACCTGTCTAGTCTACCACACTACAGCATTATGCAGTAACAGAGCGCGCTACTGAGTTCCAGCATCACCACACTCCCACAGACATACATCTAGGTGGATGACAACATCCGCAAAGGCAAAGACGCCAATAGGGAATGTATGGAGAGTGAGCCATCTAAAAGCATTACTCTGTCCCCAGGCAGCTGGGAACACAGACACACAGACACACACTTGGCAGGGCTGGGAGTCGAACATACACCTAACTACCTTATCACACTACAGCATTACGCAGTTACAGAACGCGCTATCAAGATTATCGGTACACAGCACTCCCAGAGGCATACTTCTAGGTGGATGACATCATTCGCAAAGGCAAAGACGCCGATAGGGAATGTATGTGGAGTGTGCCGTCTAAAAGCATTACTCTGTCCCCAGGCAGCTGGAAACACACACACACAGACATACACACACATACAAACTTGGCAGGGCTGGGAGTTGAACATTCACCTAACTACAGTATCACACTACAGCATTACGCAGTTACAGAACACGCTACTGAGATTACTGGAACACAGCATTCCCAGAGGCATACTACTAGGTACATGACATCATCCGCAAAGGCA
The DNA here is from genome assembly GCF_019279795.1 of Protopterus annectens. Taxonomy (NCBI): domain Eukaryota; kingdom Metazoa; phylum Chordata; order Ceratodontiformes; family Protopteridae; genus Protopterus; species Protopterus annectens. Next base: position 79,311,044 of record NC_056732.1, on the reverse strand, counting down.
AAGACGCCGATAGGGAATGTATAGAGAGTGAGCAGTCTAAAAGCATATTACTGTCCCAAGGTACACGTAGACAAACACACGGCAGTGGTGTGAGCGGGACAACTGCCTATCTACGGAACACTATTACAACACTACATAGATACGAGACGCGCCACAGACAGTACACCGTTCAAGACAGTCAACCAGTGTGTTCAATGTAGGAATCCATCCTGACGTGGGGTATGGACAGCTGAGCCTGGATGACCACCATCGCTATACAGGATGTCAATGGCCATGCCCATACACAGAGGCACATCACCGACACAAGGTGTCACTGGGTATGCTCACACACTTAGTATCACACGTCCGTTTGGAATGTACTGTGTGTCCATCAACACAGCGGCGTACTGGGCATGCTCACACACTTAGTAGTAGTGAAGGGCTGTCTTGCATGCACACGGATTCTAAACATGGAAGGGCACAGTTCTGAATGTACTGTGTGTCCATCTACACGACGGCATACTGGGCATGCTCACACACTTAGTAAAGGGCTGTCTTGCATGCACACGAATTCTAATCACGGAAGGGCACAGGGCTGTCTTGCATGCACACAGAATCTAAACACAGAAGGGCACAGTTCTGAATGTACTGTGTGTCCATCTACACAATGGCATACTGGGCATGCTCACACACTTAGTAGTAGCAAAGAGCTGTTTTGCATGCACACGGATTCTAAACACGGAAGGGCACAGTATGGTGTTACTGTCCCCATGTACATGAAGGCCACTCACATGTACTGACTAGTACACACTCAAGAGCAATCACAGAAGTAAACGCCGCATTCTACTATATAGCCCTCAGACATCACCATGTCCTTGGACCAGCAACACACATCCATACATTACCACAGCACCATGTGACACATGACCAGTGGACTGTACATAGGTCTAGAGCAACTGTGCAGACTACACATGTACTGACAGGGTTCCAACATGTGTTATGCAATGCAATGATACCACTGTACATAACCAGGTCGGCTGTACACATGACAGGGGCCCTGGGTCTTACACAGCTGTAACAGATGACTGTCGCTGTACACCAAAGAACACACATGTTTGGATATGACATACATGTAATTGCAGTGGATATGTGTATGGACCACACAAACACACAACACATATGTACATAGCACAGCTTTTGCTGTCCTCCGTGCAGACAAGTGGCTACAGCAATCACACACATGCACATGGAAGGTAGGTCCATGGCTGTTGAATGCTAACAGTACATGAGGTAGCAATGTTGACCGAGGAAACATTCCCTCTGTACTAGTTATCCATGACACCCATCATATCATACAACAGTCCATGTGTTATGTATGTCATCACACATATCCACCAATTTCAATGCATACAAACATGGCTACATGATACGAATGTAGGACCAACACACATGTACATGTAGTGGTGTGCATGCAACTACCATGCATGTGCAGTAACTAATGTATGTAATACATCTGTGCCTAACTACAACATGCAGTTGCAATGCAGCCCCATCATTGACACCTGTATATGGTGAAATACTGACAGTACGGTAGGATGTACATCAGGTATGGATGGATGTGTGTACATAAAGTGGTGATCCACCTTTGCAGATGGATGTTTGCCGAGGATGGCTCACAGGTGTGTCACAAGCCATCCTACCATTACATGTGCAAACAGTATGCTATATTACTGTTACTTGACGGTGAAGACATATAACCTACACAGCGGTCAGGGCGTTACTGACTGTAAGTCACTTGACACCTGTAACACTTACATCCTCCCATGTGCATATAGCAACACAATTGATGAAGGTAGCGTTGGTACACATAATGCGGCCAATACTGCTGCATGTCCGTCAGACGTATCATATAGCAGGTGTATCATTCACAGTACTGCCATGTGTGTTTGCTTGTGTGACCATATATGCCACATATGGTGGGGAATACATCCCAATTGTTACACACCCCTGTACTCTGTTGTAGAGATCTTTACATACCACAGTGTGGAAAGCATGACGTAGGCAGGGGTGGTGTATGTATCACACACATATCAGCTATCTGTATGTGAATGACATTTGTGGACTCCATAGAGTGTGTGTGTGTGTGTGTGTGTGTGTGTGGGTGTGTGTGTGTGTGTGTGTGTGTGTGTGTGTGTGTGTGTGTGTGTGTGTGTGTATGGCTGTCTGGTGCATGGAGTGAGGGTGTATGCTACCATACAGAACAGACAGGATCCCTAACCCCTCATGGTGATGCAGTCTACTACCCTGTTGATGCCATCGGTCTCAGCCTTACTGGCTACCTGTACATGTTCATTCACTGTGTAGTGTCGTATGGGTGCACAGTACTGTGAGTGTGATTACCACATAGGCAGGGGTCCTCACCTCAACACTATCGAGTGTGCATTATAGTGTTGTTGTTGACCCCGTGAGTATGGGCATGTTACTGTGTGTGTCTGTGTATGTCTGTGTGTACTCATCCTGTCATGTGACAGGGTATTACTGCTACACAGTGAGGCCTCATGCTATCAAGTGGCCTCTAACGTTATCATCGGCCAGACCGCTGTGTAAACCCCCCACACCATGTCAACATACCTGTGATGTGACCTGGTATGGGTGCCACGTCTCTAGCCACTGTAGCCTATTAAACAGCCCACATGATTCTGGATCAGTAGATGTGTGGACATCTGTGGTATGGTAGCCTTTCCAACAGTCAGGTTGAGGCTACATATAGCATGCTGATATTGCCATACATGCCTGTGAGTACTCCACATTTACACATGGGAAACTGCAAACACTGCTACTTGTTGGCACATGCAAGTAGACCATAAGGAGGGAACCAGGGCATCATTACCAACATGCTGTTATTGTTGTTACCAAGACACATACTGTGAACATACAACAATGCACTCCAACTGCAAACACTGTAACGTAATGGCACATGCAATTAGACCTTAAGGAGGGAAGCAGGAAATTATTACCAACATGCTGTTACTGTTGTTAGTAAGACACATACTGTGAACATATAACAATGCATGATAAACCTGTACTACATGGTATGTCTGGTGAGTGTCAACAGTACACAACTAATGTAATATACACTTCTCTCACTATTCTGTTCACCCTGTGCATCAGACCATTTTAGCATGTCCCTGCACCGATGGTGTGGATGACAGGGATGCGGCACAGGCATCATCATATGCACAGGGTGATAATGTTTGCCAGGGGCATAGGCTGCACCAATGGATGACATCATGTGTGAGGGTAAGGGCCGGTGAGCTGATTGGACATGTGTGGTCATTATGCATGTGGGTGTTGCGGTGCCCTACAGATGTTTTTGCTGTGTGCGTGTATGTGTGCACACAGTTCTGCCTTTTGTCAGGCCTACACAGGGGTATTATTGACAGCTCCAGATTGTACAGACCAGGATGTACAGCTCACTGTGTCCGGCCACGGTCGTGTGACCTGTGCCTGCCAGGGGTTGCACGGGCACTACCAGGCGGAGGTACAGATTGGCTACTGTCCGATGACACATGTCCACTGGAACCGTGTCCCCGCTGGGAACATCCAGGGCCATGTCCACATGGCCTGCTCTGTCCTGGTGTGGACAGCGCAGCACCAGCTGCACTGCTACTGCTACCGGCACTATGGGAGCGGGCATGTGAGGTGGCACACTCACGTTGACCTGCACTAGGTGGCCTACACCTCACTCCTACCAGATGTTCCAGCACAGACAGCTCACACTCACGGATTGCCATGCCACGGCCAAGGATTCCGACCATGTCACCCAATCGCCTGTCCAGAACATCAGCAATCTGCTGTTGAGCATTTGCCAATGCCTGGATGTTGTCATTTAGAGTACGGATAACAGCCCTCTGAAGCCTCTGCCCTTCTCTGTTCTGCTGTTCAGCACATGCTTGTGCCGCCATTACAGTCTGGAACATGCGTCTGGTGACACCAGCTGCTGCACTCTGTCCTGCAGGTGCATGTCTGCCAGAGGTCCTCCTATGAGCTGCACTGGCCACATGCCTGTGTGGCACATCTGCAGTCATTACACTGAAACCATGGTGTGGAGACACACCTTCTGTAGCCACCACACGTTCCTGTTCCACGCTAACAAATGCTGACTGTCCTTCCTCCATGGCCACTGGTGATGGGGTATGTGTTGGCATCAGAACTGTGTGCGGAGAAGAGGGGGACATAGCTGGGATGGCAGCCATTGGCACAGATTCAGCCCCTGGCAACCCTGCCTGTACCTCATGCATATGATCATCACTGCTAGTATCTGTGGGGATACTAACATCAGACAGACCGCAGGAGGGTAATGCACCTACATCACCTGTGAATGCAAAGAAAGACTCTACATTACAATAGACACACAAACACACACACACACACACACACACACACACACACACACACACACACACACACACACACAGACACACAGACACAGACACAGACACACACACAGACACACACAGACACACACACACACACACACACAGACACACACACACACACAGACACACACACACACACACACACACACACACACACACACACACAGACACACACACACAGACACACACACACACAGACACACACACAGACACACACAATGCATGTGATTTGATGGACGGCATGCAGCATGCATGTGATACAGCAGACGGCATGCAGCTCAGACATTAATAGTGTTAGTTAGCATACCTCCCTGGGTTGCACACAACAGCAAGCAGGTGTCATATCAGTAGCCATGCAGTTCACACAATCATGGTAGTAAGCATGCATCCCTGTGATACACCATGTGGACCAGCACAGGTTAACAGTACACATGGCTGAAGTGACCTTGACATGTAATCTGCTGATGTGTGCATTAACATGCATACATGTCTGACACAATGGTGTCCTGACACATGTACAGCATTGTAATGGGTATCACATTGCAGTCTTGTCTGTATGCCCTACAGATAGAATGCATGTTTAGCAAATGTGCATGAGCATGGAAGGGTAGTGTGAGGTGTCTACATTGCTATACAGTGTGAAGTACAGACACTGTGCCATTGCATGGCATCATGAGGCATCTATATTGCTATACAGTGTATAACATGCACACATTGCATAGCCATAACTGCGTGCATACCCATGACATAACTGTGGATTGTGACCCACGTTGCTGAGGTGTATACACAACAAACCATGCTGTGTCATGTGACAGGTCACTGGAAGACCTATGGATGACACCCCTGCACAACTACTACAGAGTCTTAGCTGCCAGGCAACCATGTCCACACATGGCAGACTTGTCAATTCACCATGTCCCACATGACATTGAAGTACCACACACACGAGGTGCACGGCTAATGGTGATGTCCTACAGCAGCAAGGGAAATGTACGGTATCTGTGGCCTGATGTGGTGTCAATGTCTGTGGAAGCTGTACAGGTGACTACTGTCATGCTATGACACAGTCGTGATGTTCAACACATCTTATATGGTCGACTTAAGTGACACCTCCACTAGCTGTGCACAAGCTTTTAGGATGTCTAGTGTACCACATCAACTGTATAATCAGTCAACTAAGGCTATAATTGGACCATGTGTGGACAATGTGCAACAGGGTGTATACACATCACATCTACTGTGTGGCTACATGTCTCTGGCCATCCTCAATGGCCATGTGTGAACATGTGTTGCCCAAATGTTTGTGATGGCCGTCTATCTCATATGTCTGTGTTGTCCCATATGACATACACCCATAGATGTCAGATATGTCACCATTCACAGGGCTATGCAGACAACAGGTTGTATGTTTGGTATATGGGGTATGTATTATGGGATAGTGTGACAATATTGCAGCCAGAACACTACATGTCTGGGACATGTCAGATGGCACATCACAATGTGTGCACCCATTACAGGGGCATATAACACAATGGTGACTCCTGTGGGCTGCCCATATCCCAGCTCACTGTGTGGTACTGTTTGCGTACCACACATGTGTTGTTCCAATGTATAGTACATATGCCTACATTGAACAACACCTCCACCGTTGTATGCACAGCTGTCCACGCATGTAGCAATGACAGATACTGTGGTTTCATGTCGGTGTATCATTTTGTTTGTATATATTGCACATGGGTAGCCAGTGTGAATGATGGGAGATGCGACCTGTATATCGTGACTGGACCAAACATCAAGTGTACAAGTGTTAACTGGCCACATGATGAATAGATCTATGCTTTAACATGCCTGATACTGATGACAGTCTCACCTGCAATAGACTGATGTCTGCGCGGCACACCAGAGGTACCTGTATAGGGGGTGACACAGCAGTTGGAACATTATCCATGACTGTATGACAGCCACAGGGTGCACTGTGCATGTTAACACATTCACCTGTACAATAGCATATAGTATGTACATGTGTGCATACACAGGGTAGCATACTGTAGTATGCAGCATGTGTGTAAACATACCTTGCATATGATGTTACATTACATAATGTACAGTGACACATGCAACTAAATGGGATATAATAGTCATATGTGCAGTAGTGACTTACCAGGCAACTCCAGGCTCATTGGTTGGGAGACACCCACCTCCACGATGGCAGCTAGTGTTTGTAGATGCTGTTCTTAGGGTGTCCCCAGGCTGGCCAGTAGCTCCTCGGTGGGTGTAAGTAGGGGCTGGGTTGGTGGCCCACCACCTGTTCCACCTTGTTCCCTGGTGATTGCAGTGACACGCTGTTTCGCATGTCGTATCAAGTCCGTGCAGTGTCTGCGCACCTGCTGGTAGGTGCGGTTATGGCCACCGACATCATTAACCCTCCTGCGAAAGTCCTGCCACAGGTCGTCATGCTGCTGGGCATGCTGTGGCACATGGCTGAACAGCACCTCGTAGTTCTCATGGAGGTACGGGATGAGGACATCATCCTCCTGGTGGCTGTACACTGGCAGGCGTGAATGAGGCATTATCTGTAAGACATAATGATGGTGACAGGTCACAGTATCACAGAGATGTACAGAGATACTGCTGCACATACATTTGTATTAAATCTAGTACATCTGCACAGTTATCTTTGCAAATCATCATGACACTGACACAACTGACATGTTTGTGTCACACACATGTAACACCCATTATGCACTGGATATCATCACCATATATGTGTGTCACCTCATTACATTGTTCATACTCCATGTGTATGCTGTCTTGATGTGGGCATGTCTGTTTGCCTGCACTGGTGTTCTTACCTATCAGCACATGCCTGGATGTGTCCACAGTAATACTGTTGACCTTGATGCTGTGTATATGTCACATATCAACACATACACTGCCTTAATGGACATGAGCAGTGACAATGCACACATATGCACGGAAACCTTTACATGCATGTATTTTGCCATATACATCTACACGGCACTGTACAGCAGTTCAACATACTGCCACGGATCGCCTGTGTTGCACATGTGATAGACATGGGACAATGGCTAGCCGGATGTCATTCGCAGGGATGGTTATCAACTATAGCATGTATGGGCAAGGTTTCCTAGCTGTATCCGACAGCCATTTTGCAACCGCGAGGTGCATCAGTGCCACATTACTGATCCAGACAGTTGATAATACGTCTACCATGCGGTCATCACACCATGTATGACAGAGATGACATGTGCAGCTTTGATGGACAGGGTTGCATGGTATGGCAGGAGTATGTAATATGTATGGCACAGGGATCTGTCCAGCATGTGGCAATCCTAGCAGTAGGACGGTGGCTGTCCATGACGTTATGTCTTTCAGCTCAGGATATTATGTGTAGCATGTCCAACATCATAGTGTAGCACATGTCTTTATGCAAGGTAGCCAGCATGCTGCATAGTGGAGGTGAGGATTGTGAAGGCTGGTATCACCCATCCACGCATGGCCAATACCCCTTAAAGGTGATATGTGATCCGATATTGGTCACCCGAGTGCTGAGTATGCCTGTCCAATGATCTCCATGCTCATGAATGGCACCCTGTCATGACATGGGTGCCTCGTATGACTCCCTAATAGGCCTGGAGACGTCACCAACTCAGGGAGGTGAACTGCACAGCACCATCCCTTACACAGTGTCCATAATGTTGACCGCTGCCTAGGTGGTAGTTAATGGGTACAGGGATATTCACCTAGCGGTGACAATGCTAATATCAGCTGTCAAATTGTGCACATATGTCACACACCTCTCCCACAAAGCCCATTTTCTATGTTGTCCACAACACTGAGACAGCTATTGCTCATAGGTCATGGCCATTCACATCCTTACATACACAGATGCCTCACATTTGTCTGTGTGGTATGGGCTACAATGAGGGTGGAGTACAACACATTAACCCTCTTTTACTGTAGCTGCCACTGGTGTGATATGCACATGTCACTCTGACACCTTTTGTAGTGTTGATTCTGTCAACAGGCCACTGGTAAAACACTCCTGTGACATATGAAGGTACATCTAGTATACTCAGTGTAGCTGGAACACGGTATGGGTGATGTCCTATGACCTGTCACAGGTATGCTATGCAGTGTGAAAACATCCGTACTGTCATCTACTTCTGTACTGCTAACATCTACGTTGATAAAGGTTCATGGACTTGCAGACTATACTCAGCAGGGTAATAGTGCAGTGCCTCCAATTATGACTGTCGTCACCACTTGTGTGTTGATATTATCCAACACCCTATCTGTATTGCATTTTCATGCTCAGCACTTGTTCAGAACTTGAGAGCACTTCATGAGCTACTAATTAATATAGCACCCATTCCAACTAATTTCTCACAAGTACACTGTCTGTCCTTACATTTCCAGCTTGCTTACAGTACAAAAGCTGTTGTACACACGTAACTCACATATCTTGTGAGACATGGTTGAATATACAGGCATGTCCAACTGTCACATACCAGTGCTATTGCCTGTCTATATAATGAATATGGCAAACATGTGGCAATAGAGCAATTGTCTCATGTACACAGTCAATGCTCACCTCCCAACATACGACACTACAGCCTGTGGGAGTTGCACATATGTAGTCATGCTGGGGGTAATGCTCTCACCAACCCAGACTGAACCTGACAGTCATGTGGAGATGTGTAACATCTGCAACACACCCCACTCATCACATAGTCTCACAAGATCTCCACCACCACAGGCCATACATTGTATGAGTATGACTTTTGCAGAACCTCTCCATACTTTGTGTAGGCAACAGAGGCAGCCCCATCACCAAACACAACAACAATTACTTATAGCCCACAGACTCATGTGTGCCCATCACATACAGCCAATAGGGTGTTATAACATACACAACACACCAGTCATAGGTGACTCTGTAGGCGGTCACACTGATGTCCCACTCAGCAGGCTACACAAGGCGATAGTCGCTTACATCTAGCTGTTGGGTAACTGGTTTTGCAACATAACCTATGCACCCATGCCACACCTCACCAGGTACAATTTGACTGTCATTCTCCATGTTAGTGTGACTGCCCTGAGATGCAACTTCACAGACTACATGTGCAGGGACATGCAATAGCTCTCCGGTCTTGTAGCCCAGAAGGTATCAGCCAAGCCCTGGGGAGCATTCTGCATTCATCCAGACTTGATACCACTGTACAACGACTGACTGTTTCACTTCAACAGTTGCCTGTGCTTCTGCTGTCATTCCACAGGCATCCAGTATCTGTCCGCTTTGACTGACATGGTCAATAAAGCACGATGCTTTGGCACAGATGACCTGCATCTGTCAGCCCTGGGAGTACAGATAACATGTAAGGCTCTTGCTGCTCCTATACTGCCTGTCTTGCACAGTTTCCAATAACATTCACCACCAGAACAGGAACAGGCAAGGAAAACATGGGGTCATGTGACTCACTGCTTGACATCTTCATCTCTGATGCACGCAGGCAGGGCACTCCTTATAATGGACCACTTCAATATCTCTGCAGTGACTGGGACCTGCCTCTAGGCTCCGCAGAGCACACCTGCACTGACAGGTTATATGCAGACCACACTTTTCAGTCATGTAACCTGGACCGGAACACCCACGGCTGAGGTGTGTCCATATTTCACTATGTTGTACACACCTCCTGGCTGGTTACTTAGCACAATGCATCAGAGGTGATCCATGTGCAAATAACTGTGGCCAGAACTGCTATACACATTGTAGCATGCTACGGATTCAACAACATATCCCATGATTATTGGCCCTCATTTCTTGGTGTACTGGACAGTAGGGTTCAGACAGGTACTACTGATATGAGACTGACACTACGCTACACTTAACTGGGATAGCTACTCATGTACCGACACATTAGGACAATGCTGTCCAGGATTCATAACCTCCACTCGGCTGGATCAACCCATACACACCACCTCCAAGACCAACAATATCCTAGACATGGACACTACCAACATGTGACTGGTGTTCCAGACCTGGGGTTATCCCCTCGTTGGTAGTTTCTGAACATATGCTAATCACCCTTGTTATCCACATCCCGGCACCACACCCTTCACGTCATACACAGTACAAGATTACTACGCCACCTACTACAGATGTCTTATGATAGCAGTAGTAAACGTCATGACACCCGTGCAGATGGACAATGCACATACAAATGCTGAAACATACCCCAGTGCACTTCATTAGCACTTACACGACTGCATGGATCATGCTATTCCAAGCAGAGCCATGATGGTACCCACCAGATAACGGACACCACTCTGGGGGTCCACTTCCATGGACATTATGTACAACAAAAGGTGGAGGCTGTTGCAAAGTGGAGTACAATCCCATGGGTGGGGTAGCTCACTGGTCAGCCTCAGTAGGGCTCCGGGATCCCTTATCACATACTCCAGACCTAGCTACGTAAACATTACTGTGACACATTCCAGGGTGTACCACAAGGCATTATGGAGGTATGTCAGTAGTCAATGGCAATACCCACATCTGCTCTGACATACGACGGTTACTCGGGAACATTACAGAACCGAGTGATGTTGGCAACATCCTGGCGGATGGGTTCACTGCTAACTTTACACCCTCTCACTCCCTACAGGGCCATACTCCATGCAGGAACATTGAGGGGTCCCTGCGGTCACAACTACACAGTTCCAACCTGCACTCTCTAAAGCCTGGAACATAGACTCCATGTGACCATCCAACATCCCAGGCTGTGATTTACACAAACCTCAGAATGACATGTCTCCCCACTTGGCCACCAGATTCAGTCATAGCCTTGTATCAGACATTGTGGCCCCTGAATGACGCACAGCAACAGTTATCACACTCCACACAGGTGGCGCCACAATGAACCAGAGGGACTATTGCCCTATACGCCTGACTGGACTATTCTGCAAGGCTATTGGGCACATCATCATGGAAGTCATTCACAGAGACATTGGTGGGCTCCAGAACTTTGATGCCACCCAGGTTGGACTTGTTAGGGCCAGACCATGGCTCCTACACCTGGTGGACTCCTTAGATACAGTTACCAGGGTAGTTGATGATGGTAAGGGGGTCAACACAGCCTACATTATCCTCTCATTGGCTTTCAGCACTGTTCTCCATTCTGGTATTGACAACATGCACATCCACCTGCACATCGACCCCTATGCCTCAGGATGTTATGCAAAGTGGCTCACTGACAGGACCCACACAATGAGGGTAGCATACCATAGTACCTACTGTATTTCAGTTACACTTGGTGTACCACAGTCCTCAGTCATAGGGCCCCTCATGTTCGGTATATGCTTCCCTGAGGTACAGGCTAGCACAGAGGGACTTTCCCTGACTAGGTTTCCAGACAACTGCATACAAGGTGCCATGATTGATCCACCAGCTGATACAGACTCCCTCCATAAGGGTGTCACTGTGACGGATACCTGATGTCGATAACATGGCCTCAAGCTGCATGACACAAGGTGCGTGAACATCCCCTTTGGATTACACCAATCACCTACTGACTATCCCATAGGTGGTAGTCCCCTACATACATGTCTCATTGTATGGGATCGTAGTACACACATATGTAGTACCCACTCCTTTGATAACCATATTGCCAATGTGGCATGGATATCCTTCTACATGGCCACCCTTATCTGTACTGGGTTTGTAGATGGAACAAAGGCATCCATTGCACCTCTGAACTCCTGACATATACACACATTCAAGGGTACAACACCCCGTTTAGGGTGTACCTTACAGAACAGCTATGGCTTTACATACCACAACATTAATACACCATGAGGATTATTGAGCTCCGAAGGTTGACGTATGCAGCAGAACTACAGACACCACGACTGTACACATTTGCATACTGCATACTCAGGGGTGACCTCTGCTGAACATACAGGGCCCATGTCCACAACAATATTCATGGATATACTCCATATAAGCGACATAAGCAAAAGCCACTGAGAGCAACATGCTCATGGATATGTGCACAAATGCAACGATGACTGGGATGTGCTTGAGGGTTTCATTCCCAAACCAGACACTCACCATGCTTTGGAACATGATTCCTATGTACATCATGCAGGGACACTCAGTAGCACTGTTCATGTGATACCTCACTTGGTGGATGGGAGACACACATGTATGACATGGATCACTGCAGTGGCTGTACTGTGCAGAGGTGCAGGTAACACATGGCTCTGCTGTTCACAGACAGGACACTACCCTAGAGAGGTGCCACCAGTGTAAACACTGTAGTTGGGCTTACACATAGACTTGCCAGACAGCATAGTACCCCACTATGAACCTGTGAAGCTATTACATGTCCTTTGTGCATGGTTAATTGAGTAGCTCTTCCATTTTGATTAGCTATCATGCTGTTACAGTGTCCCGTGACTGCAAGCCATATGTATCCTGTTATTGTGTATTGTACATGCCAATAGATGATACCTTTTGTTTGCATGATATAACTGTCATGCTGTGTAGAATATCTGACATATCTACCTACAATACTGTACATTACACATATTCTACATATTATCCCATAATGCAAAGCATACTTGCACAGCAGGACCACCTTAGGCATGTCATTGTCATTATATGCCCATACACATGCCTACTGTGACTGTATATCAACATATACTATCCCCTGCTATGGCACGTACTTGTTGGACATACCCTACCAATGACGGCGGGTGGTGTGGAATTGTTCTGTTTAAAGCCCTCATGTAGCATCCCTTGTGGTGTCTGTGATGTTTACCTTGTGGCCCACAGCAGGACACACAATTTCTACAAGAGTTACTATGCTCAGCAAGACATCAGTACATAATTCCTTTTCCCACTTTATGCATTGCGGACACTTTTAATTAATACAAAACAGGCTATACATACACTAACATACTGAGTGTTCTACATACCTTGTTAGCGTTCCGAACTTTCATAAATATCTCTCTTACACCTTTACTGTTTAAACGGTTCTATGGTATGAGCATACGGTTTGAATGTCTGGCAAGTCATCCTTATATACTTCGATACCTGTAACATGTGGTTTCCTGCCGCCAGTTGGTGTTCCTGAGTAAATTATTACATGCACATCAGCTGTGCAGCTACTCCATTCGCCAATTACATGGCAACAGTGGGGTATAATTGAATTCTCCACTTGGGCGTTGCCCTTTTGCCCTACCTTCGGGGAGACGGCCTGTATGTGTTTTGTTGTGTGGAATTGCAACTGCTATTTGTAGAGACACAGATATTTTGGATTCATGTCCCCCGTGGATTTTGTGTGACGGCTAGAGTATGTGGTTCTACATGTGAGTGTACCTGTCATCTCAACCATCTGTTAAGGGACTATTGCAAACAAAACCTGTAACATCACCATCTGTTCCATTATACAACGGCTACAATTTCACATGGCACCTTTAAAAACGTGTCTCTCACACGGTATGTTAACGCGTCTGCAGATGTAATTGAGTGAGTGGATGTTTGTGATGTTATTGCAGTCTGTATTGCTATTGTTTCATGTGTGGGAGATGTAGATGGGTGTACATAGCATATACAGGTTTGTGGGGCTTGCATTTCTACATATTCCATATATGTGTGTGGGCTCCTTACCTAATTAAAGACCTATCAGTTAGTAGACTTTTGTTACGGGCATATACATTGGGCCATTGTTAATTGGTTTCTATATAGTATGCAGGTGAGGTTGATACTTCCATACCTCCTGAAATACAGTGATATGTAAAGGAATGTTACTAAATGACAGCTGTCCCATGTATTTCTGTCACTGATATTTGCACTCATTGCAGTTGTGTTGGTAACTGAACCTCTTTGGCATAGGTTGCCACTTTTTCAAATGGCCATAGTGGGACATTTGCAGGACACACATCAGTGTTTACAGGCCGACACATACCCATGGTCAGTACACAGGATATCACATACTTTTATCCTGAATACATACTTATTCTTGTAGGACTTTAGCTACTTATCATGTTACATGTAACATTTACGTTTCTTAGCTACAGGCATAACTATTTAATGCAACTATTACATAATATATGGGACATAATTATGTCCTACAATCTCGGACATTTGCCCTTTTTAATACTTTATGTCAGGACACAACTGCCCAGGGAGGGGCTGTCCCTCCTAATGTGGGATAGGTAGTAACCATATGCCTATGGCCAGCTATAACCCCACCTACTGAAATGATCTACCTCCGAGTTGGCACTAGCAGACACACAATGCAAAAACACACACACACACACACACACACACACACACACACACACACACACACACACACACACACACACACATTACAGTCACACAGAAATGCACATGGCACCCTCAACACACACATACGCAGACTACGGCAATCACAAACACAGTTGAACACAGTACCTATGTGGACCGCAACACCGGCAGCGGTAACTAAATGACCCTTAATATTGTGATAATATCACACACGGTTCTAGTGTTCCGGTACTGTGTTCTTTTGGTCTTTCAGCCTCGTGATTACGCGTGTTGGTATGTGACACATTCCATAGTTGGCAGTATCCTATTTATTTGTACCTCCATGGTTGTGTACATGTTGTTGACCTATCTATATATTTGCAGATATAGGTGAATCCGTATATATCAACATATAGCTCTCTATCACCCTTTCTATCTGTATTTAATATATATATATATATATATATATATATATATATATATATATATATATATATATATATATAATCTGACACAGAGAGTGACAGGCAGAATACACCTTTCATTGTGTACATGTTGGTGTATACTGTTTCCTGGGCTCTGCACGTTTGAGTTTGAACCTGTCACATTACACACCTGCCGTAGGTACATCTTGGGTAGCTTAGTGTTAGGTGATTGTGTACATGATTGCATGTTCTAGCCCTGGCAGTGGTTGTTTTACCCTTCAGAGCAGGCACTATTAGTACAGGGGTGAATAATGCTGGTTTCACCTGTTCTGGACATCATTGACCGTGATCTGCGCGATATTCAGAGAAGCTTAGCCCTGTTTCGCGCATATCCGTATAGTCATATTTAAACGACGCTTTGTCAGCACTGGGCAATGCATATTCCCATTAACATGTGCTAAACATGATCTGATGACCTGCATCCAACATGTATTATTCGTGCCTTCAGAATTACATTACATCCCTTGCAGGACGTGGGACTGGGAACATGCACGACGGTCACTGCATTTACCACTTGGGCATCTGGGATTTGTACACGTGTTATGGCGTTTTGTATGTGGACTATACTACGGCTGTTACTCCATACTGAGATCAAATGGGTAACTCAGTTAGTTTACATATGGATGAGTCCTATTAATGGTATGTCCAAGTGATGTTTAATGGATGTGCTCCAGCATTGGGTATGTATATCACAGTGAGCCACACACTATAATGTGCTACACCTTCACACGACCGTAGGTGGAGCATGCTGAGGTGACAGATACCTGTCATGGGTACACCCCATGCCTTGCCACGACATCCATGATTACATTATGTGGAGCCCCTCATTAACGCACCAGGGAATCCATGCAGAGTGTGTGGGAACAGTGATTACACACATGGATCCCGCAATTGGCTCTGCTCCACTGAGCGACAGTTGGTTACTCGATGTGGTGGCAACAGCAGACACTGTTTGCCTCGATTGATGAATGGCCTCTGACAATCGGGTGTGTACCTACTGATGTACCTAGGAACCTATACACACAGTACCAACATATGCTGATAGGTGCATGTACTGTTCAGGTGTTGACATTCCTTGCTCCAATAGCTGTTGTGTGTACAATGGTTGAGGGCTGCCTATGTAGGATTCACACATTAGGCCACCTATATATTACAATTTACAGGTGGTCGTGTGTGTGTGCCATCCATTTTACTGTGTGTGCAGGTGGAGAGGTGTGTCAGTCTGTAGGGGCCTACACTGTCAGAGTATGTGCTATATGTTCCCTCTTTGCCAAGGCATAGGCATATTGGGCATGCCTCCGTCTGCCTACTGGGGCTGGCACAGGGTGTTCGTGGTCTGAATCCCTTTGTGCCTGTGATGGCCTTGGCAATTGCGGTGGTCTGTGAGGGCCTTCACCATTTTGTCCCTGCTGCAGCTGTTTCCGCAGGATCACATTATGTAGCATGGCACATACTATGACGATGTGGGCACACATACCTGGAGAGTACTGCAAGGCTCCACCAGATATGTCCAAGCAATGGAACCATGATTTCAGCATCCCGAACACACACTCTATGATGATTCTGGTTTGTGCGTGTGCCTCATTATGGTGTTTTTGCATGGGTGTGTGGGTGTGTGCATTTCTGATGGGAGTCATCATCCACGGCTCCAGTGCATAGCCAGCATCCCCCACAAGGTGGCCATGTGGGATGTCCCCCCTGACAAATACCTGATACAGCTGTGAGGCATGCCAGATGTGGGAGTCATGGTAGCATCCAGAGCTGCCAGCACACACATCCATGATAATGCCCTGGGCATTGCACATGACCTGGCAGTTGATGGAGTGGTATCCCTTGCAGTTTATGTAGCGCCTACCATGCTCACTGGGTGGTGACTTGATATGTACGTGCGTGCAGTCTATCGCACCTAGTACCTCTGGGTAGTGTGCCACATGGTGGAAGAGACACATATTGCTGGCCAACTCCTCCTAAGTTCAGGGGAAGTATATATGCTCATTGGCATGTGGTAACATGGCATCCAGGAACTGGTGTAGTACCCTGGATGCTGATGCCTGTGAGATCCCCATTATATCTCCAGTTGGCCTTTGAAAGGTACCTGTGGCTAGTATTCGCAAGCTTACACATACATTCGTGTCCACTGGGATGGGTTCCCCTCTGTTGTTTCTGGATCTCAGGAGTGGCCGGCACAGCTCAACTATTTGCTGTAAGATGTCCCTGTCCACCCTGTAATGCTCTACTATCTCCAGATCATGTAGCCCCTGGTAGGTTACCCTTGGTCTGAACACTCTTCTCCTCCTCCGGGGCCTGAGGTGGTTGTCAGCATCATCCTCCACAACACCGTCAGTCTCTAACACATGGTGATGAATCACAGCTATGGAAGCTCCCAACATGTACATTGTAAAAGTTCCCCGTATGTTTACACCTATGGTGCAGTGTTTGGGAATACACAGGTGTGTGTGGGGTGTTTTCACATTTTATACTATTGTGCTGTGAACACCGATGATGTCATAGGGTGTGTATGTACGATCGTAGCTACAGGGTATCTTATGTGTTTTACGACAGGAACTACTATTGTGGTGCCTTTGGTGTTGCATTACATTTGGCTGCTGTGGATTACCTCTTGCCCTTCCCTTTACATTTCTTCACGTTTCACCTCCCATTTTCTGGCATGCATCCAGCAGCCTGCTTTCATTTGTAGTTTCCTAGACCTGGCTTATCATGCGTAATGTGTTCTATTGCCAGTCTACTGCAGGTTTGCTTTGCTCTGCTATGACAGTTCTCTTTTCTTTGCAATCCGACACCTCCCCTATCCTGTTTTGCAGGTTTCGGCGAGCAGACTTGTCAGCTGCCGTCGATTGCCCATTGTGAGTTAATAAGTGTTAATTGCTCAGTTGTACTCCAATTACCCTACTGCGGCATTTCCTTATTTTCTTCCCCTGACCTTCCTGTTTGAGCTATGGTGCGTGGCGCATGCATTCGCTTACCGGGTTTCAGGCATGTTTTCATCCCTGTACACATGCGCTTTCGGGCACCATATGTGCTCTCAGCTAAACGATGCTACACCTACCTCCCCGCCCCTGTCCTGTGGCTTTGCTTAGCAATGGCCAGGCCGGATTTGCATTGCTCCAATGTGCTTACAGCTAAGGTGGCATACCCCACTGCTGATGTCATGTATACCTCTGAGCCACTCCTCGGTGTTGTAGCACTGCGCCGTATGGTACATCCTTAGTCCGGCGGGACGTTTGCGATTCACTATTACCTGCTTCATTTGCATGGCACTGAAAACTAATTCCTAGTTACCACACTGAAGACTGTCACAGACCCTTAGCAACCCTTGCAGCTTGGTTGTGGTGTACCATGCATACCATTGAGTATTATGGTGAAATCATGATTTGTATTACATTGTGATTTTATGACATTTGTATATATTTTCTTTGTGTTCCCGTTTGTGCACACATGCCCTGCGGTTGTACTTTGCGTTACTGTGGACATGAAATTAAATGTTGTTTTTTAGGTGTTGTGCATCTTTTCTTATGCCATTGGCTGTATATTTAGCCATTGGCATATGTTAACTTTGTAATACATGAGTCTGGTCCGCTTTCATAGCTCCGATGTTCTGTTTGGAAAAATGTAAACCGTGTTTTTTGGTTTACATTTCTGCACCACTTCATGAATTGCTATGTACCTTCATTTGCATGGTGTGGCACTGCGTATGGGGTGATTAGCATACCTAAGCCGAGGGCTGGGCAGATCTGGCATACGCCGGTAGTGCACGTGGAATTGGATCGTACCTGAATCGCTCGGTGGCAATATTTGGCGTTATACCGCCTACGCTATGCCTGTGCCTGGCGCAAGCTTCATGAATCTCGGGGAAGAACCTTTCTCATTCATAATACACCCTGTCATATCACATTGCAACACCTAATTTCACAAACATATGAACATTGACATGTATCAGACATATGTACACCAACTGTCACATTTGTTTTCAGTAGTGAGGAATGTCTGTAGTACAATATATATTCTAAACACCATAACATTTATACATATCTCAGATGCCTTAGTGGTAAAGTCAGTGACTGTGGTGTTCATGGTCCAGGGTTCAAGGGCTGTTATGTTATTTTGTGGGCCAGAATAAGGGCTGTTGGATGCAGGTGGATTAAAGCACTCTTAAGCAGCTGTAAGTGGGTTTACATGGTTTTGCACGATGGTAAGCGGCGCTGAAACACAGTAAACCAAGAAGCGCTTCACAGGTTTAACCTTTGCTTAGCGTTGCACAGATCACGGATAAACCTGCTTACAGCCGCGTAAATGTGCGTTATTCACACTTTCCCTACCAGTGCCTACTCTGAGAGGTAAAATAATAACACCTTTCAGGAGTAGAACCCGCAACCATGTACTCCATCCTCAGAGTAACCTAACACTAAGCTACCTGGGATGTACCTATCCCAGTTGTGTATGCAGACAGGTTAAAACACAAAAGGGAGGAATGTGTTGAAATAGGACAACCTGCCATGTACCCAATTAAAGGTGTATGCTCATATACAGATATACAGATATATATATATATATATATATATATATATATATATATATATATATATATATAAAGAGCGAGAGAGATACATTGAGACAAGTCGATATATACAGGTCTACATATATATGTAGATATATAGATAGGTTAAAAACATCTACACATCTGTGGAGGTACAGATAAACGTATGCAATAATATGTATATCTATATACATATACACACACACACACACACATATATATATATATATATATATATATATATATATATATATATATATATACATACACACACACATACATACATGTCTGTAGACAGCATCCGAAGTGTTCATATCTGAGTATAACATGGACCATAGCAATCACACATTCCGCCCCCCCAAACAAAATGAACATAACATATGAAGAGTATATGCCAATACACTATTACAAATATGTTTTATGGACACAGTCACCAACCCAACTGCAATGACTGCAAATATCCATGACAGAAATGCACAGACAGCTTTCATTTTGCAAAACTTTATTACATTTCAATGTATTGCCAAAAGGATTCAAGGACTAACAGTATCTGCATGCTATATAGGAAGCATTTAACAGTGCCTTAATGAATCAGCCTGCAATTACCATTGTATTAGTCCACTAAGGGATAGGTGTTCACATAGGGAAAGAACACTCACACACATATAGACGTTGTATAAAAGGGGTTCCTACACACCTGCATGTGCTATGTACACCCACCAACATCTACCCCACAACCAAAATAATTACATCAATACGTACTGTCATACCATAACCTATTATTCAACTACTGTACAACATCTGCTGAAACCTTAACATACCTGGACACAGACACACTAACATGGCCCTATGTGGAATAGTTGCTGTTATACAATTGAACAGCTGCTGATGTAACAGGGTTTGTATGAACTAATCCCGTTTCAGAGGAGTGAAAGGTTCGTACACCAGGAAGTGTTACCGAGTACTGATTATCAGCACAGTATAATACACAGTAACACCAAACTAAATATGTCTGGTAAGCACACTGTAAACCCCCTAATATTATATGCATAGCTATGCAGCCTTGAGCTGGTCAAACAACCTGGCCAGACTGAAACATATGCAGACGTATTAGGTACAGACAAACCCTGCACAAGTAGCAATGTTCAGAAATATAACAGCAGCACTCACATTTAGACCAAATCCTCTAGGCATTACACACAATATATTACTGTTCATCTCCATACAGCTGTTGCAATAGATTCCAAAGAACACTTTCACGCTGTCTTCCTCACAAGGAAGGCAAAGGGACAATGCCCAAGTGGAGTACTCAATTATATTCCACTGTAGCCATGGTATTGGCTAAGGCAGTAGCAGCGCAGCTGATGTGCATGGAATTAGCTACTTAGGAACACCAATTGGTTATCGGGATAGCACATGTTACTGATCTGTAACTATAAAAGGTTGCCTTGTCACACATTCAAACCATCTGTATCTGCCTGTAGGACAGTACAAAACACTGAAAGATGAACCGTAAACGAGTATTATACTAGTCAATAACACCTCCGATTACTAAGAAGGCATGTATAACATGTATTATGTCTGTGTATGTAGTACCTGTTCTGTAAGAATTACAGTGTAATCAATGCATATAGTGGAAATAGCTATCTTGTAGTGATGTATTGTTGAGCAGTAGTAATGCTTGTAGTATTCTATGTGTGTACTGCTGTAGGTCACACAGCAAACTCTGCATACACCACAAGGGATGATATGGGCTAAGAACCCACCAATTTGCTTCCAGCCACTGTCAGTGTCAGGAATGGTCCAACAAGTTTGTGCTATAACAGGGGATAGTATATGTCAATATATTGTAACAGTCGACATATGTATGGGTGTATAAGTAAGATGAACATGTTAAAGGTGGGCTTACCGTGCAAATATGGTGTGCATTGTGAGATATTGTGCCAATAACTGTGTAATGTACAGTATTTTAGGCAGATCTGTATTCTATTCTACATAGCAGTTATGCTATGTTATGCAAACGGTAGTTATGTCTATTGGCAATTACAATACTCAGTAACAGGATACATATCATTTGCATTCATCTGACAGTTTAGCAGCATGATAGCAAAGATAATTAGAAGAGCCAGGTAACTATCCATGCACATAACACATGTAATATCCACCTCTCTAGTATCGTTTGCAAGCAATAACAACTGTGCTTGTGTACATGTTTTGCAAATGTGTAGTGACCCTTGTTACAGGGCTGGACCTCTCTAGTATCATTTGCAAGCAATAAGAGCTGTGCATGTGTACATGTTATGCAAATGTGTAGTGACTCTTGTTACAGGGCTGGTCCTGTCTAGTATCATTTGCAAGCAATAACAGCTGTGCATGTGTACATGTTATACAAATGTGTAGTGACCCTTGTTACAGGACTGGTCCTCTCTAGTATCATTTTCAAGCAATAACAGCTGTGCATGTGTACATGTTATGCAAATGTGTAGTGACCCTTGTTACAGGGCTGGACCTCTCTAGTATCGTTTGCAAGCAATAACAGCTGTGCATGTGTACATGTTATGCAAATGTGTAGAGACCCTTGTTACAGGGATGGACCTCTCTAGTATTGTTTGCAAGCAATAAGAGCTGTGCATGTGTACATGTTATGTAAATGTGTAGTGACCCTTGTTACAGGGCTGGTCCTCTCTAGTATCGTTTGCAAGCAATAACAGCTGTGCATGTGTACATGTTATGCAAATGTGTAGTGACCCTTGTTACAGGGCTGGGCCAAATGGCTATGTGCACGCCTACATAGAGTGGATATTGAGAGTAGAGACACACAGGTTGAGCTACCAGTTTTGTGTAGCCCTCCTGTGGTCCACCTGATGTTAGTGTCCCCACACACTCTAGCAGTGATGATGATAATATGATTGAGGCACAGGCAGGGTTGTCAGGGGCTGAATCTGTGCCATTGGTTGCCATTCCACCTGTCTCCCTCTCATCCTCACCCACAGTTCCCCTGTTGATACATACCCCATCACCACTGGCCATAGAGGAAGGACAGTTGGCGGGTGGTAGCATGGAAAAGGGAAGTGTGGAGACTATGGAAGGTGTGCCTGCACACCATGATCCCATTCAACTGACTGGTGATGTCCCACACGGGCATGTGCCCAGCGCTGCTCGTAGGAGAACCACTGGCCAACATGTCCCTGTGAGACAAAGCACATCAGCTGGAGTCACCAGACGCATGTTTCAGGAGGTAATGGTGGCACAGGCACATGCTAAATGGCACAACAGAGAAGGTCTGGGGCTTCAGAGGGCTGCTGTCCATTCATTAACTGACAACATCCAGGCACTTGCAAATGCTCACCATCATCTTGCAGATGTTTTGCATAGACGATTGGGTGACATGGTGGGAGTCCTTGACAGTGGCATGTCAATTCTTGAGCATGGAATGTCTGTGCTGGAACATCTGGTGGGAGTGAGGCATCGGGCATGTGGACGTAGATCAGCTACATCACTTGTTGAAGGTCTACGTGAACATGCTACTGCACATGCCCGCTCCCATAGTGGCAGTAACAGCAGCAGTGCAGCTGGTGCTGTGCAGTCCACACCAGGACACAGCAAGCCACGTGCACGTGGTACTGGATGGTCCCAATAGGGACACGATTCCAGTGGACATGTGTCATCAGTACCCAATCTGGACCTCTGCCTGGTAGTGCCCGTGCAACCCGTAGCAGGCACAGGTAACGTGGCCGGGACCAGACACCATGAACTGTGAAACCTGCCTTGAAGAGTCTGCAGCTGTCAATAATACCCCTGTGTAGGCCAACCACATGCCAGACCTGTGTGCATGCATACACACACACCGGAAACAAATGTAGGGCACCTCAACACACACACACGCATAACATCTACACACGCCCAATGATATCACAGGCCCTAACACACACACATGATGTCATCCAGTGGTGCAGCCTAAGCCTCTGGCAAACATTATCATCCTGTGCATATGATGATGCCTGTGCCACATCCCTGTCATCCACACCATCGGTGCAGGGACATGCTCATATGGTCTGATGCACAGGGTGAGCATACTAGGTAGACAATTGTGGATTAATATTGTTGAGTAGTGTTGACAGGCAGCAGACATACCATGTATTACAGTTTTAGAATGCATTTTGAACGTTTGACTGTATGTATCATGTGTAACAACACTAACAGCATGTTGATCTTGACGTTCTGCCTTCCTCTTTCAGGTGTAGTTGCATGTGCCGGGGGATGTTGTTATTTGCGGTTAGTGTCCCATATGTACATGTTGACTGCCCACAGGTCAGTATGACAATACCTACATGCACTTTGTAGCTTCCACATCACAGTTATATTCTCCCATGTTTCAGTTATGTATACTGTTCTAATGATCCAAGAGCATGATAGCTGTGTAGTAAGCTACTGTGTTCAGAGCTGTCACATCCATAGTGGGTGACATCACAGGTATAGTTACCTGGAGCAGGGAGGTGGTAATAGAGTGGTATGTCAGATGACAAGGGTAAAGGCCAGTGGAAATAGTGGCTTCTCATTGGGAAGCAGTAATACCAACTGCCATGATAGCATGCAAACACAGACACACCCACACATTCAGGGATTCACAGACACAGTAACACACACTCTAACACACACACACAGTTGCCAGTGTTCAGATGAGAACCCCTGCCTATGTGCATATCACCATTATAGTATTACGCAATTACAAAAGAAGCGCCACAGAGTTTACACATGTACAGGTGGTCGGAATGGCCTAAGATCGAGGACATCGACAGGGATACTACAGTGCAGTCTGTGTATGTGGGGAGGGGGGGTCCATCAGTAGACTATGTAACAACAGGTCACACCCCGGGGTGTACATGTTAACAGGTGGTTAGAATGCCCATCCATGACTGATGATATCAACAGGGATGCTAGATTGCATTGAGTGGATGAGGGGAGGGGGCATTAACATTTCACTATGGTAAAATACAGCCTCACTCCAGTGACCAGACAGCCATACACACGGACAGCCATACACACACACACACACACACACACACACACACACACACACACACACACACACACACACACACACACACACTGTGGCATTCACAAAGATATACACCCATGTCACACACATACTGACACTTTACATGTGTGAGGTTCAACCACCTGCCTATGCCTTTCTTTCTGCACTTCACTCTGTACTGGTGTCAACAACAGTGTTCAGGAGAGTGAAAACATGTGGGAAGTATTCCCAACCAAACGTGACATATATGGACACACACACACACCCACACCTGCCTATCTCATGATAGGTATTACAGAAGTACAGCACTATCGCATCTGGTACAAAGCTCACTGACTCTTTCCTTTGCCAACTGTGCTGATGTATGCACAATATATGCACAGGGGAGGTATTACTGTTACAGGTGGCATGAGGTTTGCCTTCAGTGTCACCCTTACAGCATTCTACATTGTCTGTCTTCCACTTAATTTAACAGAACCTGACCTTAGCAGTTACACAGGTTATTGTAGGAATGGTTGTAACACACAAGTGAGCTGTCCTCAGTAATCATTCATCTGCAAAGAAGCCCCATCACTCAGTAGTAATGTCCAAACATCTGTCCATGCCTCATGTACGGCTTACTGTACTTAGAGCATATCACCATATACAGTTGGCAATGTTGAGGCTGTATTGCAACAGCATGATGTACTAAGACAACAGTCCACCTTCAGACATCAGACACTGCACACACATGGAATCTACACAAACATCAATACATGTACACATATGCAGTCTACATCAGTAAGTGCACTAGCAGGTCAAGAGGATATATTCCACACCTTCCCCATGCCATGTGTGAAACATAGCAGAGCATTACACCATAATGGATGTTGTATTTATGCACTGGTAGGACACCACCACCTTCACCGAGTAGCCAAGTGTACATATATGACAACAGCACATATCAGTGAGACACACACAGCATTATTCCATGTCATGCTCCTACAAACTGTTATTTGACAGTGCTATGGTGAAGCCGGGGCACTGTAATGGTCAACAGTGAGCACATCATATTTGCCACACACACCTCATGTTTACTGGAAGAGTGCCAGCAATGTGCTCTGTTAGAGCTAGGTAGTACACTCATTCAAGCATGTGCAAGGTCTGTGGCTTATAAACATCTGACCCCAGCATGTACTGGCTATTGTGGTACTAAGCCTAATGTCCAGACAGCACACAGCATACATGGCTTGCAATTGTTGACATGGTGTATATGTAGGAGCTGTGGCCACACATGGCTGTACATGTCATGAACATATCACCTGTGACTACTCAGTAACATACAGAGCAGAGCTGGAATTCCCTGAGTCTGTCAATACAGGCCTTGTGTAGCTCCTATGATCCTGTTATTTGGGTATGCTTGTAGGCATTGCATTAGGTGGACATGTCTAATGACATACATGCCACATGGGGTGTTGTATGATATGATAGGTGTCATGGGTGACCAGTAGAGAGGGAATATTACCTCTGTTAACATAGATATCAAACCTTACATACTGTTAGCATGCTATCTGCCATGTGCATGTGTGTAATGACTGTAGCCATCTGTATGTAGAAAGGATAATGAAAGCTATGGTAATGTCATTTATGTTGTATGAATGTGTGATGTACATATCCAGGGCAGGTAAAGTTAGGTCATATCCAACCATGAGGGCGTTGTTTACTGGTGTACAGCAACAGTCGACTGTGTTAATGCTGACAACATCTGAGGGATCTTGGTATGTGTACAATTGAGCTGGTTACAAACAGTGGTATTATTGCATTGCATAACACATTATGCAGCTGTGTCTGTACATCGGTACTTTGCACAGTTGATGTAGGCCTAGGTACAGTCCACCAATCGAGGGTTATCTGGTGGTCTACCATACTATTCATACCACATATGGATGTGTGTTGGTAGTCTGGGGACAAGGTGGTGGATGTATATGAGGATACAACCTAGAATGCAGCATTTGCCACTGTCACCTGTACCTGACTCATCTGTGATGCATTATGTCGGAGTAGTGGTCTTTACATGTGAGTAGCCTTTATGAATATGTGTACACCACCACCTGGAATGGTCCATACCACTGTTATGGCCCACATGTCTGGATCTGAGTTATATGGTGGTAGAGCAATTGTGCACTACAGAGCCTTCAGCCAGGTGTTCCTCACTGCACAGATATCAGTATTCCCCATTGTAGGTTCTACATTGAGCAAATGGATTACTAATGCCACAGATCTAGCACTGGTTAGCATAAACATCCAATGCAATTGTCTTGTAGGTGCTAGGGTGTTACTTCTGGGTGTAGGACATTTGCCTTGGAATGCGGCTATATGGGTAAATGCGACTTAGGTATTATCCACACACACACATGTGAAACATGGATGCATGTGCTCTGTGCTGAAGGCTTGTTGTTCAGTCATGACAGCCTAGAATGACAGACACTGGACAACCTCATAATAACAGCAGGACATTGGCTCATTGTTTTGGTCTAGCAGTTGCCACTCGTACCATGACATCAGTGCGAGTGGCAGTAATGTGCCTGGTAGCAAATGCCTCATGTAAGGTGATGGACAGCACAGAAATTGTGTATATGACCAATGTGAGATATACTTAGGGTAGCAGTCCTGCTAATAATGACAACTACTAATGCAGCCGGGAGAGGTCATCTTGCCACCTGCACCTCAGTACCATTACACAATGTGGCTCACACATTATGCTTGCACATGCCACTGTTCCACGTATAATGCCACTGTCCACAACCTGCTATCAATGTATGCCTTTCAGGGCAGCAAGGTGTGTGACACATGCTGTAGGTAGCACCCGCCTGTGTGTCCCAGGTAACCTATTGTCTGTCACATCCACACATGCATGAATGTGTATACTTAACATATATATATGTCAGTACTTCATGTACATGTATGCATGTGTATCACACAGCACAGACACAGATATTCCAAACCAATGGACAACGGAGACAGAAAAAAAACAATAACTCAAAAATCTCCGAGCACAGGATCTCAGTGAAGGCAGTCCCACATACAGTTCATAGTCAGTTCCAGGACATAAAATATCACTCAACGGCCATATATAGTAACAGTTTAATAAAACACAAATAAAACAGTGGATTTAGCGCTTTCGTTTCCTTTCAGGAAACTTCATCAGAATAATATAATCACATGCAACAAGCTAATTTATAGTTAGTTTAAAATGCAATTAGTTCATTCATTGGTTAATTGCACTGGTTAAAGTCATAGTGCAAAATACAAAGTGCATAATAGTGATGACAGACAAAGCTGCACTGTATAAGTTTGTAAATATAGTATGCAACAACAAGATATTAACAAGACAAAACATCCATAGTTCTTCCTATTCCTAAGACCTATAGACTAATAAATACAATAAATATATCATACTCTGCTTGTTTTTGTTGTGAGTAAGTATAATCAAATAAAGTAAAAACAACGAAAAAAACAATGAAAAAAAAAACACGTATGATGTTAACAGAAGAAGGAAAACTAATGCACTTTACAGACATACTATGTTATGCACAGATGCTAATTTTAAATTTTGGATTTTGGAAATGGTCCCTAAGGATATTAGAGGGGGTGACTGGGAGAATAAATTGTGTTTTAGAGAATTAATTTGGCAGTTATGGGTGGACGCAACCACGCCCCCCTGGGATGAATGACCACACATCACTTTTACTAGCTTTAAAACTCAGAGCAAATAAGATAAAATAAAATAAAACAAAAACAAAATATATAAAAGTATATACACACATTTTTATAGACATTTATTATGTATATACTATGTATTCATTTTTTTCGTTGTTTTTTACGTTGTTTTTACTTTATTTGACTATACTTACAGCAAAAACAAGCACAGTATGATATATTTATTATATTTATTATTCTATAGGTCTTAGGAATAGGAAGAACTATGGACATTTTGTCTTGTTAATATCTTGTTGTTGCATACTATATTTACATACTTATACAGTGCAGCTTTGTCTGTCATCACTATTATGCTCTTTGTATTTAACCAGTGCAATTAACCAATGAATGAACTAATTACATTTTAAATTAACTATAAATTAACTTGTTGCATGTGGTTTTGTTATTCTGATGAAGTTTCCTGAAAGGAAACGAAAGAGCTAAATCCACTGTTTTATTTGTGTTTCATTAAACCGTTACTATATATGGCCGTTGAGTGATATTTTGGTCCTGGAACTGACTACAAACTGTATGTGGGACTGCCTTCATTGGGATCCTGTGCTCGGAGATTTTTGAGTTACAGACACAGATAAATCATTTACAGGCCACATACAGGTATCAGGTAGTATACCAGTATGATGCGCATATATACTTAAAGGTAAGATGTACATAGTTGTAAACCTGTGTGTTTACAATAGGAGTCCATTACAACATGTTCTGTACATGTAAGTGTATGAGCATGCACACTGTGGCCTTCTGTGGTTAGAATCGGAGTGCATCCCAAACAGCCCTGTGCTACTAAGTCTCTCAGCATACCCACTGCCACCTTGTGTAATTTGAGTCAGTGCATCCAACAAGCCCTTTGTTACTAAATATATGAGCATGCCCAGTATAATCTTGTGTAGTTGTAGTCATAGTGCATCCCAAACGGCCCTGTGCTACTAAGTGTATGAGCATGCCCACTGTAGCCCTGTATAGTGATAGTAGTTGTCCATTCCACAGATGGCCATACTCCAGTTCAGGTTCCTGTTGTGCTACAACTATACCTCTCAGGCCTACCTGCAGATGATGTGTCTTGTTTGTGCATATAGGTTGTAATGGACACCTACTTTAAACACACAGGTTTACAGCTATGTACTTTGTGACTGTCAGTCTCCCTGTTGTTGTCCTCAGTCTTAGAAGGGCAGTGTGACTGCCTTGGAATGTGTAATCTCTGTGGCATGTCTCATAACTGTGTAGTACTGTAATAGTGATCTGTAGATAGGCAGGAGTTCTGATCCCACCACTGGCAACTGTGTGTCTGTGTTTGTGTGTGTGACAGCAAATGCCTGTGTGTCAGCAAATAGCTGAGTGTGTTTGTGTGTGTGTGTCTCAGCAAATGCCTGAGTGTGTGTCAACAAATGCCTGAGTGTGTGTGTCAGCAAATGGCTGAGTGTGGTTGTGTGTGTGTATTTGTGTCTGCATCCTGTCATGACAGTGGGTTTTGCTGCATTCCAAAGAGATACCTCCTTTTGCACTGGTCTTTATCCTTGTCAACTGCTAAACCACCCTCCTCCCCCCACTGCAAGTAATCAGTCCTGTGATGTCACCCAACTCAGAAGTGGAATCAGAGTAAGTGTAATTGTATGTGTTCTGTGGCATGTACACCAACTGCATACCACTGTACTCGCTACCTTTACATAGGCAAGACATGTATACACAATGCTGGCAAGTATGTGCGTGTTTGTGTGTGTGACTACCCTGTAGCCAGGCATACACATGTGTAATATCTTTTAGCACACCATGGTAGCCATCTGTGGTGACCAGTGTCGACAAAGTATTACATAGGAATGGTAAAGAATACACAGTCAAGCACGACTACAGTTGGGTATGTTATTTTCCTGTGCCACTGTTGAGCAGTGACACAGAAGTGGTCACTGGGGTGTAAGTCCATACCCATCATTCCCCCACCCTAACTCCACAATCCCTGGGGTAGATTACATTAGCCATCATTCCCCACCCCAAACTCCACATACACAACAACCATCCCTTCTCTGGTGAACTGCTTAAGATTTAAATGTTATAACACAAGAGACACCTCTGTTTTGTGTACACGTCAGTTCCTTTGGAACCCTTCTGTGTCACAAAGGGTGTTCAGACGAGTGTGTGTGTGTGTGTGTGTGTGTGTGTGTGTGTGTGTGTGTGTGTGTGTGTGTGTGTGTATATATATATATATATATATATATATAAATATAGCTATAGCTGTGTCTGTGTATTTGCATATATATGTGTGTGTGTGTACACATCCCGTAGGTGTGTATATATATTATATATATATATAAATATATATATATATATATATATATATATATATATATATATATGTAGCTATGACAGTTGTACAGATGTAGACTTGTCTTTGTTGTTTCAAAGAGTACAGTACATTCAAGAGTACTGTACTTATGTACACAAAGTGACTGTCCCATTTGTTTTCAGTACTGTGGAATACCTGTAGTAAGATGTGCATTATAGACTCCATGCAACATGTATACAACCCAGATGGCTTAGTGGTATGTCCAGTGACCTCAGTGTGCATGGTCCAGGGTTCAAGACCTGCAAGCGTTGTTGATACTGTCAATTAGGACTGCATAAGACACTTTTAAGCAGTTGTAAGCAGGTGTAAATGTGTTTTCATGACAGTAGGCAGCGGGTACACGCAGGTAACAGACATGTACAACTCACAGTACACTTGATATGCCCTTCTTTGGCATGCCCGCTGATGTCACCCACCTACGAATACACCTCTGGGACTGCTGTAACCCAGTAATCTCCATGGCGTGTGCTGTAGCTGCGTAATGCTGTAGTGTGTTAAACTAGTTTGGTAGGTGTTCTAATCTCAGCCAGGCCAACTGTGTGTGTGTGTGTGTGTCTGTCTGAGAAAGGAACAATGCATTTTAGAGTATGCACACTCTTTACAATTCACATAACCACCTTTGGCAATCCTGCTGTTGTCACCCACCTAGTAATACACCTCTGGGACTGCTGTAACCCAGTAATCTCCATAGTGCATGCTGTAACTGCGTAATGCTGTAGTGTGATACACTAGTTAGGTAGGGGTTCTATTCCAAGACATGACAGGTGTGTGAGTGTGTGTTTGACAGTCAGTGCCTATGTGGTGGTGGCTGTGAGTGTCTAACCACTGGACATGTTGGGGAGCGGATTTTGTAGTTTTTCTATATGGTGTCCGTATTATATGTCACAATGTCCACCTCACAAGGACTACAGATGTCAGTCAGCCAAGGGACTGTGTTGGCAAGCCATACCCCTACATCTGGCAAAAGGCCTGGTGAACAAAGTATGCAACCCTACTATTACCTGGAATATGTTCTGAACCCATGTGTCATACACAAACACACTTGCCTAGAATATCCCGCTATGTTGCTAGTACCCTGCACATTGATGACAGATAGTAAGCATGGTGTGATTGCAGTGGGCAGCAGAGGGCATGGCACCCTGTACAGCAGTACAATAGGCACATAATTGCGGACAGTGTGTCTTCACTATGTTCCCCACTGGATGCCTGCAACATATGTGGTGCCATCAAATGTGATCCACAGAGGCCATACAATGCCTTACACATGTGCCCTGTATGGACCAATGCCACTGACACCAGGGAATACCTGTATCATGCTATCAATGCAGGTGCAGGGTCAACCTGCTGTCTATAAGCAGGTTTGGCCACACTAGGCCAGTATTGGCATATCTGAGGATAACAGTCTGTGTACACAACATGTGCCAGCCAAACTAGGTACACTTGTACATGTCACTGTACATTATTGTGGGACGTGCACATCCCAGGCAATGTCCATGTCAAGGACTATCAAACACAGACATGGCATACATTGCAAAGCAATGGCCATACACAATGGTAACCAGGATGTCAGGACAGTTCATACAATACCCATTTGTGTGGGGCATTGCAGACACTACACCCTTGTACCACACTGCACACCATTGTCGGGTGGCATGATGCCAAGGATTACCCCTCACCCAGCCTTGTACAGCCATCTTGCACAGCCAACCACTACACACCCATGAAGCAATGCACACATGCATGTCAGTACTGGCACCTTTGTGTCTGCGTGTGGGGTATGATGCTCCCAACCACAGTTACACCCAATATAACTCCCATTGACATACCGACTGGTGTCAGACATGTTCACATGCCCTAACCCATAGAACCTCCGGATATCCCCTGTGGTGCATATAGTACCCGTGCATTACTGCAGTGTGGCAAACTAAGTAGTTAGGAAGTGTATTTGTGAGCCTGGCAAAGTGTGTCAATGTGAGTCCATTAGAAAGTGTGGTTGTGTTGACAATGACATCCGTTCATGTGGACAGCCATGTGTGCTACACCTAATATATGTCTACTATGTCTCTGTTGCAGATGTAGCTCACCAGCACACATATATGTTTTTACAGCACACCAACATGTCAGTTTTGTGGTGCATGGAGTAACCGCATGCACTTGTAATAGTAATGACTAGTCAGTCAGGGGTTTGAACCCCTGTACTAGTATGTGTGTGACAGATGGTGCTTAGGTTTTAGTCTCCGAGCCCTTCTCTGATGTACTTTGCCTCTGTCTGTCCCTCCCACACACTCTCTGGTGGATGTGGAGTTGTACACCTGCTCAGCAGCAGCTTGTGTTTTGTAAGTGATGGTCATGATCAGGTGATGGTCTCTGCACCTATTGCAGTCCTCCTCTAGCTGATTGCATGAGGAACAGCTGTGATGATGTTCCCATAGCCAATTGCATGGAAACACAGTACAATATCTAGGAACATCATGTTGGTGTTTGCCCATGACAGTCGCTGTGAGTGGTACCTGGATTTGGTGTTTGGTAAACGGCATCACAGATGATATCTGAATGTTCCTCAAACAACATACACAGTGAGAAATAGCCTAAAGACAGGAGAGTGATGTGCCAGACATGACTACAGCATGTAAGTGTAGCTATGCTTCATTGAGACTACTGCCAGTTTAACAAGTTGTGTGTCGTAATTGGCTATTCTGTATGTTTTAAAACTGACAAGACAGTGCTCTGTTTTTGAGGGAACCCCCATCTGTAGGGCCATCTGTGGACTGGTCAGTGTGTGGAACCATTTGTTTCCTGTGTTACTCACTGAACACACATCTGTGAACTGCAGGAGCATAGTATGAGGATTGCAGTCAGTGCATGGTGATAGTGATGAGTTACTGCCATCGCATCCCTGATTGGACATATGTCACATGAAACAGTGGTATGACAGACACTGTCAGGGGTTCTCAGTGATATGTCAATAATGGGCCACTGTTCATAGCTGCAGTCACAAGTCTTCTACACTTTGTACAGATGTCATGCAGTATATATGCATGTGTTGTGCTCCCTCTGCAAATGTATACCATCTGTTGTGTTGGTTTGATAGTCATATCTATGCATGCTGTTATAAGTAATCCTGAATGCTGTTAACTATTACTATGCCATATCTGTGATAAAACTGCAACACCATTTGGAGATCCCAGCAGAACCTCCTGCCCCACTTCAGCTGGGCATGGCACCAGGCACCAGCACATCTGGGGCCCAACCTTGGACCTCCACCTCTGTTGGCTCTGCACCACCTTCTGGTGGAACCGCCACTGAGGATGGGTCTTGTCCCCCCTGGGAGCAGGTCCAGACAGGAACATGTCCGCTGTCGTAAGTCCCGGATGTGGTGCGTAGGGGGCTCAATAAGGGGTTTCAAGGTCAGATACACCAGCTTGACGGCAGAGTGTCACATTTACAGGATGAGCCTGCCCCTCCTAGACAGCCCCCCAGCACTGCCACCTTTGCGGCTGTTTTGGTGCAGTGGTGGCTGCCCATGGCTGGGGACCTCTGTCCCACTGTTTCCATCTGGGGGCTCATGGGCTTGTGACTGCTGAACACCCCTCCCCGTCCAAGGTGTATCCCCCCACATATGTCATATACTGACCCTGTATGCTGTCTTGTCTGTCATCCTACCCAACCTATTCTCCACGAGCATACCTACTCTCCTTCCCCCACATCCCACTCTCACCCTACGGAAACAAAAGGCCAATCGTTTCCTAGAACAACATTTGCCCCATACATAGCTGTCCATTTCACATGTGTCCACTGGACACATGTAACCATTTTAATATGCATCACAACATACTCCAGTTGTCCTCACCCCTGTCTCTCAGGCACACAATCCTGGTATGCACATGACTCCTAAAGGTTCCAGGTACACGTGATGCAGATGACCCCATTGTACACACAACACTACCAGTCCCTCTGTGGTTACCCCATTTACCTTTTTCGTGATGATGATGTCGCACACAACACCTTGCAAGAGTACTGTTCTCACATAATGATTGGACAGGAACTGTTGTGTTAATGTAAATAAAATGCACAGAGTGATGTATTTGGCCAATGTACGGATGTTTGCTTGTATTAATGACACATGTCTGTCTGAGGGAGTCTTGATATTACATAGGACAACACCACTACATAATACAGGCATTGCTGGTGTTTCCCTTTTCATTCCTTTGTAATGCTTTGTTGTCACATGGGATGTTCTTGATATATCTATATATATGTATGTATCTATATCTGGACATAAACACACACACATACATCTACACGATGGAATACATTTCCTATACTGTTGAATGACTGCTCCGGATGATATGTTTGTGATAAGATCCGATGTCTGTATATCTTCCATAGCTTAGTGGTAAATCACAATAGCTGTGTGTGCAGGGTCCTGGTTTTGAGTCTTGCAGAGGCCATTTATTTTGTTGCTGGGCAGAACAAGGATGTTGGATACGGAGTGATTAAGGCACATTAAAGCAGTTGTGAGCGGGTGTGCATGGGTTTGCGCGGAGCTAAGCAATGCTAACCTCTGGTTACAGTTTCTTACACTCAGCCTCTACATTGCTTCACCAGTGTAATGCTCGCATACTGGCGGCCAAACAGGCTTACACCCGCTTGCTCCCGCACTTGCAAATGCACTGCATTTGGTGTTTGCATCTGACACTCACACCCCTGGGTGGGAGTGAGGACTACAATATTACCTTGTGATGCCTATTACATCGGATTACATGCCTATGGTATCAGGAATGGCTGCCCATTAGGCGAAAGCATGCCATTTGACTTTACGGAATCCGCGGCATGTCCAGAGTTTGATTCATATTATTGGTGTGTTCCTCTTACAATCTGCACCTGTCTGGCTAATACATGGGAACTGACACTCTTCAATACAAACAAGTAATTGGGTTTTGGAACCCACATCCTTCAGCTGAGTCATGCTACTGCATACCTAATGTTCTATCATCTTTCTAAGGTTGTCAGTGGAATATGTGCTTTCTGTCCCTATCAGACCTCTCATACAATTGGGGAAAAATATCAACTGAATCAGGGACACATCATAACAACATCAGGGACACATTTAAATTATTAGTGCTATTAACCTGACACATTGACAAGCTCAGAGCATATGAATTCATACACATTTTCTGAGGTAAATGATGTTTATAACCCTTAATAGTTGTCATTATTCATTACGTGTAATTCACCACCTTTCCTCCAAAAGTCACTAGTTTTAGGAGGGATTAAGTGGGACAGAGTTAGAAATTGAGTCGAAATCAGGGACGTCCCTGGAAATTGGGTTTAGTTCAGAGGTATGGTCCCTATTTGTTCCCCCAATGGTTTATGTCCTGCCCAGTGGATTTGCTCTTAGGGTTTGAGAGGTATGGGTGTCAGCTATGCCCATTTCGGGATATTACTTACATCCCCGGGGCGGTCCTAATATGACTGAGCCAGCCAACACCTGCATGCCTAGGCCCATAATTGCATACCCATAGTTCCCCCATCTGCCCCTCCTCTACAGCACTCATCCTTACTGTGGCTGCAGGTGGGGTATAAACACACCACTACACACTGCCCACTCTCCACGTGTCAGGGACACATGTCATACGTTGTGTCAACCCATGAGTTATCAGACTTGCACAACCTACTGGTCCATGTACATCAACAGCCTGGTTTGACGAATCATTACTGGGACTGACTCCAATGATCATTAATTTTTGGGTGTCCCACAAGGGACATCTATGTCTATGTTTCATGATCAGACCTGGCAGGTCTCTCCCACTGGTAGTATCCTGCTGGTGGTCTGGGAAGCAGTGGTGTGTTTACTTTTATTGTGTGTCTGTATGACTCACAGGCCTAGCTGGGGGGGGTTGATGCTACGTGTTACACGTTTGTTTATTGGACCCCTCACCCCCATATGCATGGCCTGTGAACATATGTGACTCATAACTGCTGTATCATATCCTAGCTATATACATGTGTATATTTACAGTCACACACATGTATATATATATATATATATATATATATATATATATATATATATATATATATATATATGTATGCATGCATGTATATATTTATATATTGCTGTATATATATATATATATATATATATATAT
The DNA here is from genome assembly GCF_019279795.1 of Protopterus annectens. Lineage (NCBI taxonomy): Eukaryota > Metazoa > Chordata > Ceratodontiformes > Protopteridae > Protopterus > Protopterus annectens. The sequence continues at coordinate 79,273,990 of NC_056732.1, read as the reverse complement.
ATATATATATATATATATATATATATATATATATATATATATATATATATATATATATATATATATATATATATAAAACAACATATGGGTCTATGGGTGTCTGCATATGTATATATCTATATGTGGGTATGTATATGTATTCTGTCTCTGTATGTATACATTTGTACTACGGAGAGGGAGAGGCTTATCTCTATGTTGCTATGGGTAGATATACACACACACATACCTCTACATATATACATCTACATCTGGTTATTCTGTTCTTTGCCATATAGATTACCCTTTGCTGCAGTGGGACTTGTAGTGGTTGTGGCTGCTCGTTGGGCGATGCCTCTGCCCAATGAACACATTTGCTTACATCCATACGTCCATATAGGCCCACATCTACCAACACCTGCACACCTAGACCCATAAGTAGCTACCCATAGTTCCCCCACCCGCACCTCCTCTACAACACCCATCCTTACTCTAGGTCCTGGTCAGTTCTGAGCACACCACTACACGCTGCCCACTCTCCACTTCACGGGACCCATTTCATACAATTGCCTCGATCCATGGGTCATCAGGCTTTCCCACCCTTGTATGCTGGGTATGTATACACCCCAGCCAGAATGTTCGGTTTATCACCTTCTTTTGGTCTTGCCAATTTTTGGGATGTCCCACAAGGGACACTCCTGTCTGTGTTCCAAGATTAGAATTCATGGGTGCACTGTGTACCCCCCTGGTTGTATCCTGCCTGTGGTCTGGGGAGCAGTGGACTCTTTACAT